>NC_066876.1:15168603-15302930 GCF_022985175.1 Labeo rohita | reverse complement strand
GATTTCGGACCAGCGGATTCTCACGTTGTCTTGAGACCCCGGCCTGGATATGTGCCCAAGGTCCCCACCACTCCGTTCAGAGATCAGGTAGTGACCTTGCAAGCTCTCTCTTCCCAGGAAGATGACCCCAACCTGACCTTGTTGTGCCCAGTCCGTGCTCTGCGCATCTACATTGAACGAACGCAGCCCTTCAGACGTTCGGAACAGCTCTTTGTTTGTTACGGAGGACAGCAGAAGGGGAAAGCTGTCTCCAAACAGAGGATCTCCCATTGGCTGGTAAACGCGATCCGTATGGCCTACCTGGCCAGAGGCCTACCCTGCCCTCTGGAGGTAAGAGCCCACTCAACCAGGGGCATCGCTGCCTCAGCAGCCCTGGCGAATGGGGCCTCATTAACAGACATCTGTAGAGCTGCAGGTTGGGCTACACCTAACACATTTGCCAGATTTTATAATTTGCGCACAGAACCAGTGTCAGCTAGAGTCTTGATTACTAACTCTTGACTCAGCACACTGGTTGGTGTAGAGCTTGCATAGAGCGCTTCCCCTAATGGTGACTACGCTTCTGAGTTTCAGTAGGTTTCCTGATGCGAACCCTGGACACCATCTCCATCTTTGGCACTGCTGCGCATGGCAGAGTTTAGCGGAGAAACTCGCTATGGAATCCCTTCACAAGGTATGAATACCCTTTTTTATGATTGGATTGTGCCCCATATGTAGTGGCCCCTTATGTGGCCCCATATGTGTATTTCCACCTATAACTCTTGTGGTGCGGTGTTTTCCCCTGAAAACAGGTTCTCTAGGATCTGAGTCTGGCTGTCTTCCCAGGTGTGAGACCCATCTCAGGTCCCATGTCTAACTATGTCACTCTAACCCCCCCTGTTGGGCAGGTCGTGAATTCCGTAATGTCTCTCCTTCGGGAGCAGGCATTTTTCCCAACGATCTCAAGACACTCAGCCGCCCTTAGGGGAGGCCCGGCTGCAGGACCCCGCTGTACAGGTCAGTCCTTGGACGTTGGATGGTCACAGAGGAGGTGAGCTGCACTTACGTTAACACGTTGCCCTGTTTCTTCTGCACTTATCTCTCGTGACGCGGTCAGACATGTGGCGTGTTTTTACGGGGACCCCTAGTGTCGTACACTACTCGACACAACTCGGAGTGTACGACAGATAGGGAACGTCTCGGTTACGTATGGTAACCCTCGTTCCCTGATGGAGGGAACGGAGACGTTGTGTCTCCCATGCCACATCTCTGGTCCGCCTCTGAGTGAGCTGAGACGCTCGGCTCCTCAGAATCACAACGAGTGAGCAGATGCACACGCTGCCCTATTTATACCCGGATGTCCGGGGCGTGGCCAGCTATGCAAATCTGCACACCCAATTTTCATTGGCCTTTCTCAAAACTGTCAGAGGTGTTTGGGCTCTCAAGGGCGACCCCTAGTGTCGTACACTACTCGACACAACGTCTCCGTTCCCTCCATCAGGGAACGAGGGTTACCATACGTAACCGAGACGTTAAAGTTCCACTGAAGTGCCTTGAAACGCACAGCGTTATTCTGTGAGGTGACAGGACAGGACTTATCAAACAGCCCCGCCCCCTTTTAAAAATAGCCAATAGCGTTTCATTTATATCTGAGGCCAGAGCCTTTGAAATAAAATGTGGTAAAGCCGCAGAGGGTGGGACGCTTCAGATTCTAGAGAGCATTTGATTGGACAGAAAGTTTAATGAGAAGCTGAAGTGCAGCATGATGTCAACAAAATCGTTGATTCATACTGGTGGAGGTAAGATACTGTAAGTTTTGAATGCTTATATCTTGTAAATGCAAATTTTGTTGTTGTTTTGGAGCACACCAGCTTATAGATAACCTTAAGGAAAACATATTCATACTAAAAGCCAAAAAACTTTAATTTGACTTTAAGTATCAATTTTGGTGAAAACTGAATGAACCATCAAGAACGAGTTCGAAAAATAGCTCTTTTACGTAATGTCAAACAATTAAAGCTTTGATTGACACTGACAGCAGTGGTTTTAGAGGCAAAGTTATTCAGAATGAGGAGATCGAACATGATATGAATATTGTGTGTATGTGTGAAACACTGTGTGATATACAAAGTGTAAACCACAATAGCGCCACCTAGTGCCTAATTTCTTTTCAATTTCTCACAGACCTCTAGAGTCAGACAGACCCATTGAGTTTCATTCCAATTGGACATCTTAATAGATGTAGCGCCAACGTCAGGCCAATTAGGGCGAGCATAGGTGACGTTGTAGACGGTGTGAGTACTACCATCCTTCCAAGTTTCAACTCTCTAAGGTTTGGTCTGCCCGATCAATTTGTGAAATTCCCTTTCGTTGACCTGGCTGAGATGTTTCGGCTTCAGCAACCCCTCCATCGCATTTCTGAGCCCTGATTTCAGCGATATGATGCAGAGTCCGATGACTGCGAGTGAACACAGGTTTCTCCAGCAGTGCAGACACCCCCTCAGGGAGATAACAGATCACTGCTCATGTCAAAGGAGCTTTAATGAATTCTTCTGGAGTCAAAATGTCTCATCAAGAGCAGCATCTCCAGGTCCTAACTGAGGAGAGAAGAGTAATATAGGTGACTATCTGGAGTCATTTGCTCATCTCTTAACCACAGGGGAGCTGTGTAATTCCCCAAAGGAATCATAGGAACATGATTGAAAAGTGTGCAAATCAAAGGGTGGGAGGACGCCTGGTGCAGATAAACATGACTGCAATCAGAAATCATCAGATCTGAGCTGAACAGTTCAGCAGCAGCTTAAGAGTTCAACTCTGACATCACTGTACGGAAAGCTCTTGACAGACTCAGAAGTTTGAGAATGACATCAAAGGGCCTTTTCAAAGGGAATAATCAAGTCTGTCTGATGTTTGTGCTCAAAAAATGGTTTATCACTTTCAAAAGAACTATAATCATTTGAAACCGACTGCGAAATGAACTTTGCAAGATTGTGGTCTTAATTAACCGCCTACGAGCATCACAAAAACACTAGAATGACCTCTTATTGCAACTATTTTCCTTTCACATGTGATATCAGTGGTTATTACATTTGATAATGTAAAAAATAAATAAATCAAACCACAATTCAGTGCAAAATACATCAGAGAGATGAAACCAAACAAATGATTCATTTGAAATCTCCAATAGCTCTTGAGTGCAGTCGGAGACTCGGGGTGCATGCGGCTAATAAGCTTTGCTGGAGGCATGAATAGACACATTGAGAGCCTAAAGGCGCAAAGACGTTGTTAATGAAAAAGTATTGACCTATTCCAGACATGTCACATAACTAAATTCTTCTGGCTGCTCATAACAAAAAGAAAGAGACAGCACTGATTAAGCACATTGTTGTGTTCATGTGTTCATGTGCAATGAGTTCAACAACACCTGGAGCGATCATTTGCTTCACTTCAATTGCACAATTACACAGACTCTTAATTGCAACTTTTAACTCTAACAGCAGTAATACACAGCGAGTGGAGTCCCACAGAGCCACTAGGATTGCTAACATTAATATAACATCTTTCCACTCTCAAAATGCTTTGGGGTAATGTTATTCCTGCATACTCTTAAAAATAAAGGCTCCAAAAGGTTTTTTTTCCCCACAGTAATGCAATAGAATAGCAATAGAATAACTATTTTTTAATTCCCCAAAGAACCTTCGGCAGTTCCTAAAAGAACCACTTTTTTTTTAGTCTGAAGAACTTCAAAAAGATAATTTTTCACTAGAATTCACTACCATCAATGCCACTGAAGAAACTTTATTTTTTTAGGAGAATATACAAGTGAAAACTCATTTTAATGTGCGTTACCACAATTTTTGTTTTTGACTTTTAGACTTACTTTTCCACTGCGGTAATAATGTAAAGTCAATCGAAAATGTCAGATTTCTAGTTTCATTAATACAAAAGCACATTTAAAAGGATAGTTCACCTGAAAAATGAAAATTCTGTCATTAATTACTCACCCTCATGTTGTTTCAATTCCCTGTTCATCTTCAGAACACAATTTAAGATATTTTTGATGGAATCTGAGAGCTTTCTGACCCTGCATAGACAGCAATGCAACTGACACCTTGAAGGCCCAGAAAGGTAAGCACATCATTAAAATATTTTAAAAAAAATATATTTCAAAATATATATACAATACAATAATAATAACAGCATGTTTTTGGGTTTCATGGCTATTCATCAGTTCATTTTTATCACAGTAGATTGACACTTTGTGATATATAGCAGTGTTTCCCCTACTGTTATATTAGCCTAGAATTAGACTTACCTTGAAATTCAAGTTAATTTTGTTTATTTTTTTAGTCACTTCCGTGTTGGCTTCAAGAGGGAGACCGGGAGGTTGCCACTTGGTGGTGACATAATTTCAACTAAAACAGAAAAACAGGGCGGGACTTATCAAACAGCCCCGCCCCCTTTTAAAAATAGGCAATAGCGTTTCATTTATATCTGAGGCCAGAGCCTTTGAAATAAAATGTGGTAAAGCCGCATTTGACAGCCACAGTCTGATTACACCCTAGATTCAATATGAAACTCTTACTAAAACAAAACTGTGATCATAATCATGCTGAGGCTGTGTATTTTTAAAATTGTTTAATATATGCCAACTTGTGCATATGATCCGCTCTGTGCAATCGCGTCAATGGACCGGAGCCAAAGTCTGGAGCAGACCGTGCGCGCTGCCGCGGTTTGTGTGACACAACGCAAAACCAGACCTCATTTGTCCCAGTCGAAAGCATATTTACAATGAACAGCATGTTCCCTGTCGCCTCCATTGTGCACTACATGCCATTCACAGTACAGAAAACACTAACACTGTCAACAAGTGACCGATCTAAGCTCTACGTCTATTTATAGTGTAGAGTGTGGGACGCTTCGGATTCTAGAGCACATTCTAATTTTATTTATTTATTTAATTAATTTAATTTTATTTTTCTATATAGCACCACACCGTAAAAAATAAAAAACACAATTTGTTGAGTCAGCTTAAAATAATTTGTTAAAATTTTAAGTTCAGTCAACTAAAATAAGTTTATTCAACTTGAAATGTTAAGTTGTACTAAGTATCAACTTAGATATTTGTGTTTGCTAAACTTAACAGATGGGTAAGTAACCCAGCTGCCTTAAAATTTTAAGTTGATTCAACTCAAATATCTAAGTTGTCACTTAGTATAATTTAACATTTCAAGCTGAATAAACTTTTTTTTGAGTTGAACAACAAATTGTTTTTTTTACAGTGCAGATCACAACAGAAGTCATTTAAGGTTATCTTTCCTATAGAACAGGTCCATACCTTGTTCTTTTATTAAACAAACTGAATAGTTTTATGTTATTTATCTTATTTACACGACAGCATGTAATTTCTGTCTCTACATGGATTGATTTTATACAACAGTTCAATAAACAGGTACACTGTAAAAAACAATTTGTTGAGTCAACTTAAAATAATTTGTAACCTGACTGCCTTAAAATTTTAGGTTCAGTCAAGTCAAAAAAAGTTTATTCAACTCTAAATGTTAAATTATACTAAGTGACAACTTAGATATTTGAGTTGAATCAACTTAACATTTTAAGGCAGCTGGGTTAATTACCCATCTGTTAAGTTTAGCAAACACAAATATCTAAGTTGTTACTTAGTACAACTTAACATTTCAAGTTGACTAAACTTATTTTAGTTGACTGGACTTAAAATTTTACGGCACCAGGGTAACAAATTATTTTAAGCTGACTCAACAAATTGTGTTTTTTATTTTTTACAGTGTAGTTAATATTAAGAAACGTACGTTTTAGACAGCATATTTCCAGTTTTTGCAAAATTTCGTTGTCAAAAAAAAAAAAAAAAAAAAAATCAAAATTGTCTTGCATCTCTGAGCAACATGAAGGTCTTGCTCTTGAAGGAATCAGCCATTTAAATGATTCGGTTCAATCACAATGACTCACTTAACAGTGACTTGCTGCCACCTACTGGCGGTTTCAATTTCATACTTAATATAGCCTTTCTTTTCATATTTAAATAATTTCAAATATGTTTCAAATATCTAAACATTATTTATGCATTTGCAACTTCAGGTTAAAGCATTCCATGTGCCTATGTGCTGCATTAATCAGTGTATAAATACATCTAAATGCCACTTCAGATGCAGCTTCTGTGTTTCCTCTGCACTGGAAAGATGAATTTTGTTGATACTGATTTCATTTGCTTCGTAACAGCACAAATGTAGTCCACAGAAGAAAACAGAGACTAAATCTTTAGTCTTGCTCCAGCTCCTTTCTTCAAGTGCATGTGCATGAACACACTGAAATACATTTCAGGTCAACCATCTTTAGCGCACAAAAGATTCTAGCCACCCACGTCTGCGAGCCAAGTACACCAGCTTCCCATTTCTCTGTTTTGACACCTCGACACGTCGTTTTGTTCCTTCTGCAGTTTCGCAACTTTAAATTGATTTGACACTTGAATAGATAAAAGATAGTGGCTTTCCTGTCACAATGAAAGCTGTGTTTGCGCTTCTATGTAATCATACTTTGCCAGACAAAACAGGACTTAAGGAATTAATGTGCTCATCTTCAACACCTGGCTTCATGTAAACACTGTGTTTTCAAAACCATAAACATTTAATTGTAAAGTTTTGATTTACATGTTTTACATGTGCCTAGTAAGTCAACTGTTTTGTTATTAGGAATTCATTTTACTGAATTATAAGTAAATTATAAGTAAATTATACTAGTGCTGTTAGTAAGTAGCCTAAATTTGAGGTCAAAAGTTTACATACACCTTGCAGAATCTGCAAAATGTTAATTATTTTACCAAAATAAGAGGGATCATACAAAATGCATGCTATTTTTTTATGTAGCACTGACCTGAATAGGATATTGCACATACAAGATGTTTACATATAGTCCACAAGAGAAAATAACACTTGTATTTGTAAAAATGACCATGTTCAAAAGTTTACATACTCTCAATTCTTCATACTGTGTTTTTACCTGAATGATCCACAGCTGTGTTTTATTGTTTAGTGATAGTTGTTCATGAGTCCCCTGTTTGTCCTGAACAATTAAACTGCCTGCTGTCCACAAATTCTTTGGGTTTTCAGCATTTTTGTATCCTGTATTTGCATCCTTTCCAACAATGACCGTATGATTTTGAGATGCATCTTTTCACACTGAGGACAACTGAGGGACTCATATACATATACATATATATATATATATATATATATATATATATATATATATATATATATATATATATATGTACTCATATACATACTCATATATGTACATATATATGTACTCATACACATACTCATATATATATATATATATATATATATGAGTATGTGTATGAGTACATATTAGTATATATATACCCTGATCCTCACATTCAAATTCAAAAGGTTTTCACCCCTGGCTCATGTTGCATCATGTTTCCTTCTGGAGCATCAGTGAGCATTGATTCATAGTTGCATGTGAGTCCCTCAGTTGTCCTCTGTGTGAAAAGATGGATTTCAAAATACGGTCATTGTTGGAAAGGGTTCAAATACATAAAAATGCTGAAAACCAAAAAAATTGTGGGACCTGGAGGATTTACAGTGGGCAGTTAACTGTTAACTGTTTAGGACAAACAAGTGACTCATGAAAAATTAATACTAAACAAAAACAAAACAAAACAAAAAACAGCTGTGGATCAGTCAGGTAACAACACAGCATTAAGAATCAAATGTGTGTAAACTTTTGAACAAGGTCATTTTCATGAATTCAACTATTCTTTTCTCTTGTGGACTATATGTAAACATTTTTTTTATGTGAAATATCTATTTAATATCCATCTATTCAGGTCAGTAGTAAAAATGGTCTAAATAAAAAATAAAATGCATTTTGTATGATCTCTTTTGGTATAAGAATTAACAACATATTCTGCAAAGTGTATGTAAACTTTTGACCTCAACTGAAAGTGCTGGCAACAAACATTTAATTGTTTTCTAGCTAAGTTTAATAGCTAAGTTTTTCCAGTAACACTATACAGTTTCCAACAAATATGTGTCTTAAATGACTTTAAAACCAGCAAAAACAACAACAAAAAAACGTTATCTTTGTGTCTGAGCACACAGTGTAAATTATAAAAATTACACAATGCGAAACGGAATATTTGATACTTGCTGGTGCTTTTGTCACACGTCGCCTCTTCTGCACATTTCGGGCCGCCTGTAGATTTAAACGAAACTGAGCTTTTTTTAAGAAACATGCTTTGTTTAACGTAACTTAATTAAGTGAACAGACAACAACTAAGCCAAGCTAGAGCACAAAGGGAGCAGAGGCAAGGAAGAGAAAAGTGTCCACCTTATTCTTCCTTTAAGACTATAAGAATTTTATGGGTGTGGCTTCCGGTCTCATCTGCATCCAGCTGTTTTCAGCTGTGCAAAAAAGCTCGTTTACTGCTTGATATTGCAAATTGGTGTGTCTTATATTATTTTAATGTATTATCTTAATTCTGAACACACTGGTTTGTACTGCAGTTTTACCATTTACGGCACATTGTTTACTTCAGCGTTGAAGAATAAGGTGGATATCAAATACATGCTGACCCTGCAATGAGTCTGGAGCGTACTAAATCAGTGATTGACCGATTTAAGTCTTCACTCAAATGAGTTTCCTGAAGTCCTTGCACTTTGTAGCTTGGCAGGCTGGATTTTCAAAGGTCATCTAGTATGACATCAAGCGTTTTTGCACACCTGGAGGCAACAGCTACGTGACCTTCAACTAGGACATTGAGAGATTTGGTGAGGGAGGAAAAGGAGCTCAGTCTTGTCAAGATTAGGCTTGAGGTGATGAGTAGGCAGCCAGTTTGATATGTCGGAGAGGCATGCTGAGATCCTCTTTGAGATTGCATTTGTGGAGACAGAATGAAGGATAGAGATACAATTGAGTATCATCTGCATAGCAATGTCAGCAGTGACACAAAAGAAAACATTTCACTCTCTTTCACAGAGCATTCAATTCCACTTTGGTCTGATGTCTTTACACAGTTGTTGGATCAAAAGAAATACTGTGAAAGTCCTGGAAGTCAGTAGGAAGGGGTTGAAATCGATACTAGTTGATTAATTGATTGAATGATTATTATTATTGATGAATTTATTTTTTGTAAAGAGAACTGAAATGAAATAAAACATTCTTTTGTAGAGACATAAATATAAGTCTAAAAATAAAACGTGAAAGCATTGGCATGGCAAGTAAAAGTTGAACTACTGACCCGACTATCCCAGAAGAAAACAAAAAATCCTTCGTTGATCCCTGCCTGTTCTTAGGGCAAAAAGTTTTGCTTTTTATATAGATAACTCATCACTTTCTGCCCTTAAAAAACTTTCAAGTAAACCCCATTTGCACTGAAAGTGATTTTCAGTGTGAACAATGTTGTTCAGTCAGTACCACAACAATTGGATTGCTGTGTCTAACAAGTGTCTTCCAGGTTGTTCTGCTTCACATAAATCTCCCTTGGCACGAAGCTCTCCAACAAATCTGATCCCGCCAATGCCTGGCACAGTCACTCTGACCTTTAACTCTAATTCTGGACAATTATTACCCCAGTTGAATGGAAACTAAGTTTAAATGTTCGACTAAACTTGTCAAGCTATTTATACTTGTTTATTTAGTACTGTAGACAGAAATTTTCCTTTAATTGATTTAAGTAGGTCGCTGTAACAAGCAACGTGACGGGAAGCGAGGGCAAGCTGCGAGGTGGAAATGGGCCAGAAACTTGTCTGAATAGCGATGGATCTGATAGACCGCTTGTGAGTTCCAGGAAAACACTTACTTACTGAAATTCAAGAGTTTTTGTAATTGTTTACATTTAAATACTACTAAAAATCACATGGTGCTTAGAAGAGAGTAGACAATAACCTTATATAAGCGACACAAACTCTATCTTCACATCTGACATGATAAATAAGCACTTTCCACATTAGTCCCAGCCTCCGGCAGATCTGTGTACGCTTAAACTGCTCCTTTAAGCGATCAGAGCGACAGGCCGAACACTTCACTTAATTGATAACAGTATTTACCATTGAGTAAAATCTTATAATTTAGATGAACTGGAATCCTAAGGTCCACTGTCAAGCATTGATTCCCGAGTCATTATTCTCAAGTGATTGCCTCACGCTGAAGTCACTCTTAAAATAGCAACACAGCGCTGCATTGTGGGAACTGAAATGACTGCTCGTATAAGACGCTTGTTGTTCAGTGCTTGTGTGCCCAGAGGGGGATTTAATTATATCATAATCATCTCCTATATATTCTGAAGTCAATCCGTCCTCATTTGGTGTCGTTAACTTTGACGCAGAATGTCTCCTTATCAATGTGATGAGGTAGCTTGCCCTGAACTGTTTATTGTTACATCAGTTGGATAAAATGTGCAAAACTGAACGGGTTGTTACACACAGTAACATGCAGATAGTGTACTAGAGCAGTTTTTTCAATATTTTTGATTGAAGACAATTCTTCTGCTTTAATGAAAAAGCTGCTTGTTTTGAAACATTTTAGAGAGTGGTATGACAATAACTTATATTGGCTTGGTCACTGCAGAGTGTGCTTTCAGTCCGACTCGTCTTAAACATGCCGAGACAGATCCTTACCCTGTTCAGCATTGAACTGTCAAGCAATTCCAGCTGCAGTGTTGAACCCATTCCCCATTGAGTATCTGCATTATCCTGTCTCCTTGCGATATTTGCTTACGTGGACAACCAGCCTTTTTGGGGGACTTGAATGAATTAGTGCCTTATAGAACTGCAATATTCAAGAAATCACTGATTTGGAATGACCAACTTCTCTTGCAGTGGCTGAAAGGGTCATCCCTTTGGCCGTCATCTGGACAACCTCTTTTGCAGGGTTTTAATCACCTTAAAACGGCCTGCCATCTTGCAATCTTAGTGAAAATTGGAGGAATGCTGCCAGTTAAATAGGATTTGTCATATAATTAAGGAAATTAGCAGCAGGTGTCAGATTAACACCAATAAATTCCAGAAGATTTTTTCTCATATAGTAATTTCTAAGTGAATTCTACCTGATATTATAAATATTTTAAATTTCAAGAACTGAATTTTTATTCCCAGGTCCTGAACATTCTTTGGTTTTCTTTTGCCATCTTCTGCATATTTGACACTGTCCAACAGTGACTGTATGATTTTAAGATCCATCTTTTCACACTGAGGACAACTGAGGGACTCATACACAACTATTACAAAATGTGAAAACATTTACCGATGCTCAAGAAGGAAACACAATGTGTTAAAAGGGTGTAAACTTTTTTAAATTGGATGATTGGGGTAAATTGTACTTATTTTGTTTCCTGGGAAACATAAGTACATCATGTAGCTTCGATGGTAAGTATTAAATGAAAAACATGATCTTTAAACAAAACAGGAAAAATATACATCCTCCGGCTCTTAATGCATCATGTTTCCTTCTTGAGCATCAGTAAATGTTTTCACCTTTTGTAACAGTCATTTATGTGTCCCTCAGTTGTCCTCAGTGTGAAAATATGCATCTAAAAATCATACAGTCACTGTTAGAAAGGTGTATATGTATATTCATTATAGAAAATTACATTGCATCTCAATTTTTTTGAGGTCTGGTAATCTTTTCCAGGTCTAAATCACACAAACTCCTTCATGCTTTCCAAGACTGGGAATCCTTGTTCTCAAATAAAAATGAAAATTATTAAATAAAAAAATAGGATGTAATTCCTCATCATTTTCAGTTGTTTTACAGCATACTTTTTTCTGAAGCATAAAAAAGCACATCCCAAGTAGGGATGTGCCCCAATCCGAATAACGTGTTTGAAAAGGAGGGGTACTACGGAACCCCTAAAGGGAATAAATACAAGATTGGAGGAAAATAAATCGCAATTATATTGCTGGGTAATTATACTGTATTTAAATTGCCGGCATCAGGAAGCCGCTAATAAGTGCACACTAGTGCACACTAATAATTCGCACACTTTTTACTTTAAATTTCGAGATTCATGATCACACACACTCTCTTTATAAAGTGCTTTCACGACACACCATCAATCGGCCATATTAGTGGCAGTGAACATAAACAATGCCACTGAACCGAATTAAATATATTTCGCTGATTATTGCTGTTGAAAGTGGTCAATTATTGTCATGTTTTGGGCTGTAGTTATCGGTCAGACCGGAAAAAACATTTGGAGTACTATAAACTGCCAAAAGTTAAAAGCAGAAGAACACCTGTTTATGGAACAAAAGGTGTTTGTGGTTAGCCAAACTGAACCAGGATTTCCAGGGCAAAAATCTTGACAACATTCATGTTTGTTCTTATCATTTGTGTTGGTCAGGTAGGTGAAATATTAGGCTAATATCTTAATTAATACAACGTATTCAGTAGTACATTAACCATGAAATCCATACTGTTGTTTACATCTAAGTATTGCCAGTATGGCCGCGCTTCCGGGTAACTGGTGGTGCTCAGGATCTGCAAATCATCATGCTGTAACTCCTTAGTCATCTCTCTTTACTCCTTACTTGTGTTGTAAGTGAAATTTTATATACTGTAATGTAACAGGTTACCGCTAGCAAGCGGCTAATCTTGTCCCTTAGTGGCTCTGTAGAATGTGTTGTTCGTCTTCCGTGTCTTTCTGAATACGGATTCACTATTCGGGCACATCCCTAATTTTAAAAGAGAAGTCCTCTTCTAGAACAAAGATTACAGATAATGTACTCACGCCCTTGTCATCCAAGATGTTCATGTCTCTCTTTCTTCAGTCGCAAAGAAATTGTTTCTTGAGTTAAACATTTCAGCATTTTTCTCCATATAATGAACTGCTATGGTGCCCCGAGTTTGAACTTCCAAAATGTAGTTTAAATGCGGCTTCAAACAATCCCAAATGCAGTTGTAAACGATCCCAGCCGAGGAAAAAGGGTCTTATCTAGCAAAACGATCAGTTATTTTCATAAAAATAATACAATTTATATACTTTTTAATCTCAAATGCTCATCTTGTTTTACTCTCCCTGAACTCAGTTTCTTTCCGGTTTAAGACATTTAGGGTATGTCGAAAAACTCTGATCGTATTTCAATCGTAGATCGTAGTTCAAACTCTGGGCACCATAGCAGTCCATTATATGGAGAAAAATCCTGGAATGTTTTCCTCAAAAAACTAATTCTTTACGACTGAAGAAAGACATGAACATCTTGGATGACAAGGGGGTGAGTATATTATCTGTAAATTGTTGTTCTGGAAGTGGACTTCTCCTTTAAGCCATCTTTTGGCCCTCTTATCACTGTGCTAAGGCCGCCTAGTGTGTCCCGGCCCACTGGTAAAGAACCACTGTGCACTGTGTAACAGCATTAGTAATCAATAATGGAAAAGAAACCTCATGTTTTGAAACATAAATATCATAATTTGAAATGTCTGAAAGTAAGTTCAGTTATTAGTTTCAGCTTATTTTCTGGATGTCTCTAAATGAATATACTGTATGTAATCAGCTCAGTATTCTGCTTTATTAAACAAAATGATTCAGCTGCCATGTTGGTTTTATGAGACAGCAGTCAACAATATTGATTTTTGCCAGTCAACAAGTATAGACACACACCCAGACAGGCAATCTTATTACTCTGAATGAAGCATCGAGGCCCAGATGTAACTTTTTTTTACTGCCCATAAATATTTCATAGTGTCAATGAAACCACAAGCAATATTTTAAATAAAAATATGCTTGTCCCTATGAGAATGGAATTATTTAGCTGGTATTTCTGTGCATATTTTTGATTCAAATAACGGTAGAACAGCCCCAGTCAGGGAAAGACTGCATACAACGGCAAAAAACAGAAAATGCGCTTCTTTCCTTGCAAAAGATTACTCTGCTATTTTTGCTATTTATCTCTGCTGATAGTTTCTGCTTTTCTTCAGTGCAATCAGGTGGTCAGTGAACAGACTGCGGGCGGCCCGTGGGTGTGTGAAGTTGAGACTAATAGTTTAAGACTTTGATGCCAGACCTACTAAACAACAGAAGTGAACCAGCAATGGGTTTGCTTGAATCAATCTCAGGAACCATTTTGCTTAGAAGCCAGTTTATAAACAGATCATCTTAAGGTTAGTGAGTCTTTTTTTTTTTTTTTTTTATAAATAGCACCACTTTAGACTTCCGCTTTAAAGTCAAGTAGTAGCCACAAACTTGAGCGCTATGGAGGCTGAAAGTGAGAGACATAAATAACAGTAATTCCAGAAATGCCACATTTAATTGGACTTGATTCACACATCTTGCCACCAGGGACTGTTTCTGGTTATTACATCAGCATGAAAGTCTGGGCTTTTATAAAGTGGGGAAAGCAAGATCATTGGAAGCTGCCAGGCCAAAACTCATACTATTCACCCAATGCTTTTTGTTTTGTTTTCATGTTTTATTTAATTATTTAAGCTATTTTTAGTACTACACTCAACCCCAGCTCTGATTTTTGTTCCCTAGGTCATGGTAAACATTCAGAAAATGTCAAGCATTTGGTTTACACAAGCAAGCCAACAAAACAAGCAGTGATTTTCAGACTGTACTGAACTTTATTGAAGCTGCATCAATGAAAAAATAGGGTTCATACGTGAAAATAAATCTACGGAGCGAAGTGTGCTGTAATGTAACATATGCATGTTATTACAGATGTGAGATACAATATGTGTGTTAGTGGTGGATAAATAAGGCTTAAAGCATAAGGCTTTTATTCAGACTCAAAATTAATTTCACAGTGACAGTCGTTCTACTGTATGACTGTGTTTTTAAACATCCCATTATCAACCAAAAACATTTCTAGAAATGTAAACGCACTTATTGCGTGTACTTAAAAAAAGAAAAAAGAAAAGCTTGCTACGGCAGTAAGAATATTCACTCATACATTTGCATTGTACTTGTGATTAAAATAGACTTCTTTTTTTATTAATGTGATGTATTTGGTTCTTATGACCTCCTGTGAACCTCATGTGAGAGGTACAATGTTGGAGCTTTAGCAGCAATAGTTATGGGAAGGTAAACATTTACATCCATTCATTTTTCATTATTTGTATCTGATATGAAAATACTTTCAATCAAAATGTTAATGACTTTTCAGTAGTTCCTGATATACTGATCTAGGAGCAAACTTGGTTGGGAAAAGCCACCCGAGAGGGGAAAAAAAAAAAGCGTAATGTCATGCAGTGTATTTTACATAAATACAAAAATTACAACTTTTTATATGAAGACTCAGTGTAAACACTGCTTGGGCCCTTTAAATGGCGCTTTCAAAACTTTTCCCCATTACAAAAACTTGGCATCATAATATTCTTTCTTACAGCGTCTCTTGTTTTTTCAGTCTAAGTAGATTTCCTCTCTGCCCCATCTCAAACTTTGAAAAAGGTGTGTTTGAGGAAGCAAACAAAAATGTGTGTTTAAAAAATATGGAAGATCTTTTCTCTGGGTTATCGTTAAAATGTTGACATCTTGGGTCTCGGAGGACTGGTTTTAACAGTCTGCTGTCATCTCTTCCTCACATGCCATGGATGAACTCTTGCAGCTGTCGCACGATCTCCGTGTCCACCGTCTCCATGAGAGCCTGAAAGCCCTGGTCCCCCATCAACATCTGCTGAGCCTTCAGCTTCTCATAGACAAACTGCTGAAGAGAGACGCTGTGCACAGGATCCTCGAGAGCCAGCTATAGAGAGAAACACACACACACACACACACACACACACACACACAAAGCATCACAAATCGATTCGAGTACTCAAGTTTAAAAAAAAATGCTCAACTGCATTTTTCTCATGTCAAGTAACTAACAAAATACCTGAAGTGGTGGATTCAACAGACGAGAATCTATGAAACGCATTATTAGACCATTTTCCAAAGCTGCATTATATATTAAACCCATTTAAAATTCATAATGTGGTCTCAAACTCCATCTCTGCATATTGTTTGAGTTTAGGTTTATTATAACGTTCATCTGGCAACACAACATGCGCCATTTCATCAGCTGTGTAAGGTAAATCATTTATAAACCTATGCAAACACAGTAGAATACATCAATATCTTTCTCAATATGCTAACTGTTCATCGCGATTTCAGAATAAAAGTTTAAACCCTCACTCTTTGATTTCCACATATTCAAGAAATGGCCAAATATTAAGGATTAAATGGAATTTTAATTTAAATGTTTAGCCAATAATTAAATGTTTAGCCAATATTAAACAAGGACTAGATCGTGCTGTAAAGTGTAAAAACAATCATCAGGCCGTTGATGCCCTCTGCCATCGTTTGTTATAATGCTTAATGTAAGTTAGCTCTGTTGTTTAAAATACATTATGTATTTTAACAGTTTTGTTCAATAAAATCACGATTACTTGCTTTTGATATCTAATTATTATTGCCTCATTAAATTTAGTAATTTTAAAACCTATTGTTTGCTTAGGTCTATTTTAATTAATACAAAAAAATAATTATAATTACCGATTACTCGATTAATTGTCAGAATAATCGATTACTCGATTACCAGAATATTCACTAGTGACAGTCCTACTATTTTTTTTTTTTTTGGCGACTTATTTAATGTGTTTATTAAACTATTGTCTAACAAAACTAATCTAGCATGGAAAGCAGGTAGTTTTAAATTCACAAAGTTGGACTTTTTTCAACAGGATCATGGGAAGACAAGTACATAATATCTTTCCATCTTCTAAATTTTTACAAATATTCACCAACCATTCAAATCTGTTATCCAGTTCATGTTAAGAAAAAAATAATTAATTATCAACAATTTTTTTCCTTTGAATGCAATGGAAATAATATTTTTTATATTATATTTATTTTTATAAAACAACATTTCTTCCCCAAATGTGTACTGAGTGAAAGCTTAATTTTATGAAACATTTACAAACCTGTCACCAAATCTAACAGTTACAGATTTTTTTTATGTTTTGTTAGGAAATTACACCATAAATGGTCACACTTTATTTTAAAATTCATTTATCGCCATTAATAAAAAATTAACTACAACTCCAAATTTACTGCTTATTAACAGTTAGTAAGGTAGTTGTTAAGTTTAGGTATTAGGTAGGATCATGGATGTAGAATATGTTCACGCAGAATATGTGCTTTTATAAGTACTAATAAACAGCCAATATGTTAAAAATAAGCATGCTCATAAGCAACTAGTTAATAGTGAGAATTGTTCCCTATACTAAAGTGTTACCTCAGATATATTAATAAATAATCAGGGTGTTAATTTAGAAAATAAAAAGAAAATAAAGAAAAAAATCAATTAAAAAAATCATAATAGTTAGTTTGACCTCCTTATGTTGATATACATTTTCCTCCTTTTTACTGACTATTTGGTCGGGAAAAATAATAATAATAAATGCAAAACACTTCTGTTATGTGCCAAATGTCAGTTCTTCAACACAATGCAAGTTATGGGACGCTACTGCAACACTCTAGAAATGGATGATTTTAATATCAGGATGTGGAACTGCAATGAAATAAAGCACATAGCACACAAAAACATATACCAAGATAAAACATATATGAAATATGAGACCCCAGCATTTGAATTATCCAATAAAACATCTACCTGCTTGCAGAATAAAGCACAATGACAACAACAACAAAATTTCTGCTAAAAAAGCTAATAAATACTGAAACAGCCTCTTTTTTGAGTTTTTTTTAAAGAACTGCTTTGATATAAGACAAATAAAAATGACACTGAAGAGGAAAAGAAACAAATGTGTTTTTGTTAGGTAATAAATGTAAGATTAGTAAGATTAACGGATATATAGATAAAGGTAAAGGTGTAAAAAAGCTTTGCAGTACTGGACCATGATCTTAAAGGGATAGTTCACCCAAAAATGAAAATTTCTGATGAAATCAGAGAGCTTTCTAACCCTGCATGGACAGCAAGGGTCCTTCCACGTTCGAGGCCCGGAAAGATACCAATATACCTACTCTCTGTCTATAGAGAGTCGGAAAGCTCTTGGATTTAATCAAAAATACCTTCATTTGTGTTCCCAAGACGAGCGAAGAAGGTCTTACGGGTTTGGAACAACATGAGGGTGAGTAAGTAAAGACAGAATTTTCATTTTTGGGTGAAAATCTGTATCTGTTTGGCGCATTTGTTGGAGGACAGGCACAGTGAGACACATCAGCAGACAACTGTGAAGGAATTTTCTTGGTGTTAAAGCAAAGGCACTGATCTGAGCTTGTATCACATGTGACTTAACACACGAAGACAGAATTGAAAACGCAAGATACTCATTCCCTCTCGGTATTTATATGCTAATCACCGCTGTGGCCGCCTGCGCTCAAACAAAGGACTGACGTCTAGACCCTCATTAAGACGAATTCATTAATTGAGTTTGCTTTCCATTGTGCAGACAAAGCAGTGTCACACTTTCTTTCTGTCATACACTAGGAAACATAATACATGATTAGGGTTTATTGATAATATGGCTCAAATTGTGCAGTGGCATAGAAACCGTATTCTGTTATATATCATCCTCTTCGGCCTGAATAGCTTTTCTTCCATGAGCACAAACTGAACAGCCAACAATGATGACTCTAGATGCACTCCTATTCATTTATATTTAATTCTTTTTTATTTTGTAATATTTATATTTGGCTTCAATTTTGAGTGCCCAGGGTAGTTTTGGGACAATTTTTTATTTAAGTTTTTTTGTCTCTGTATATGTACAGAGATAAAATACAAAAGTTCAACTACTGTACTGTACTGTTTTTCCCCCTCACATTTCCTGACAAAATAATATGTGACCCTGGACCCCAAAACCAGTCATAAGGGTCAATTTTCGAGGTTTATATATCATCTGAAAGCTGAAAAAATAAACTTTCCATTGATGTACGGTTTGTTAGGACAATATTTAACTGAGATACAACAATTTGAATATCTAGAATCTGAGGATGCAAAAAAAAAATCAAAATATTGAGAAAATCGCCTTTAAATTTGTCCAAATGAAGTTCTTAGCGATGCATATTACTAATCAAAAATTAAGTCTTGATATATTTACGGTAGGAAATTTACAAAATGTCTTCATGGAGCATGATCTTTAGTTAATACCCTAATGATTTCTGGCATAAAAGAAAAATTAATAATTTTGACCCATACAATGTATTTTTGGCTATTGCTACCGATACACCTGTTCTACTTAAGACTGGTTTTGTGGTCCAGGGTCACATATTGCTTAGCCTCTATGATATTCTGCTCTCTAAAACTGGCTCAGGTCCCTCTTTCAATGTAAGCCTACTGCACACAACCAATTAAATAAATAAATAAAATAAATAAATAAAAAAAAAATGATAACATTTAATTAAAAATGTATTAAATATCTTTATATTTTTTGTAGCAATTTTAAAAATACAGTAGATCATGTTTTAGAAGGCAAAGTCTCTATGGACGTATCTGCATCGCTGCACGCCTGCAGTGTCAAACTGTAAAGCTCTTGAATACTGTAACGCAAGACATAAATAATGCTCTGCTAATTAAGGGGGAGGAACATGAATAGAGTGAGAATTATCATACTGTAGCTGCATACATTTACTTGACGTTTCAGTCTCTACTATGCAACAAATGACTAGAAAAATCATAGCAAATGCATCATTGTGGGAAATCTATTTAGGATGGTGTAATTTCCACCCTCTTTTTGACACTTGCTGATTGATATATTGAGGCTCGATGCTTTCAAACTCAACAGCAATGTTATGGTTGTAAATATTACACAAACAGCTTACTAATACATCATACGTTTATTAAGATGTGTCACGGAGCGCACATCTGTCAATTTGATGAGCATTAACAAAGCCAGCTGTGATTTTTTTGGTGATTATACTTAGAATTCACACTAAATTAACTCTAGCAGCTACCCTGCGGCATGTGAAAAATAAGAGGAAAAAGTCATTTTTTGGATTTGATGATTGCAAATGCCACCATCTGCAAACTGTAATATCCTCCAAAAAGGTTAAATATGACAAACGTCTAACACACAGCCACTCTCTCCACATAACACTGGTGTAAAACACAAGACTCAACATTTACCCTGAGACATTTGCACAGAAAACTTACTTCCAGCAGCTGTGCTCAGATCTTCCCCTGAGATATTTGATCACACCGATTCATCTGACTCTCAAACTGTGATGGCTGTGATTTTGATACCTGTATTTGATAATCAAAAACCTGAGATCACATTTAAAACTGAGATTACCTGGTGTTGTCTGAGCTTAATGGACTGTGTGAGTTCTTAACCTATTTAGTCCAGAGGGATTTAACCTTAATAGCTGCTTATTTTTCTTTCTAAGTGAATCTACAAGTCATAATGGATTGATTTCACAGAGCACTGCATTGACACTGCTGACTATACACACGGTAATATACACTAAACAAACTATAACCCAATTACACCGGATGACATTTTAACATTCCAGAGTCAGACTCGCTCTGCAACGTGCTGAATGAATCACAGCGTTTCAAAGCCAAAGGTCTTCTGAGGAGGCGATTTGTGTAATTTCTTGTATATGCTGGCAATATGACAGCTGTTTAAGACTTGCATTAACACCTAGTGGTGTGAATATAGCATCTTATATTACTAATATAAAACTAGTACTTACATAAATACTATAATGCATAATAATACACTACAGCTCAAAAGCGTGGGGTCTGTAAGAAGGTAAGTCTCTTATGCTTACCAAGGCTTAATACAGTAAAACAGTAATATTTGTTTAATATTATTACAACTTAAAGGATTAGTATATTATACTTCCAGAATAACATTTTCCTGATAATTTACTTACTCCCATGTCATCCAACATGAAAAGAAATGAATGTTTTTGAGGAAAATATTCCAGGATTTTTCTCCATATAGTGGACTTCATTGGTAGTCAACGGGTTGAAGGTCCAAATTGCAGTTTCAATACAGCTTCAAAGCGATCTACACGATCCCAGCCAACGCATAAGGTTTTTATCTAGCGAAACAATTGGACATTTTCTACAAAAAAGTACATACTTTTTAACCACAAATGCTTGTCTTGCATTAGCTTGACTTCTCTCATTGCATAATCATGACGTAGGTGAAAGTACTGACCCAGTGTTTACAAAGTGAATTTGTAAAGTGAAACAAAAAGCTCTTTACAAAAAAGGTAAAACAACAATGTCGGATGATTATGGAGGAGAAAATGACAGTTTTTCACCCTACCCTACCTTTTTGAACCGAGTACACAGACAAAGAACTAACCACGGGACACGCACTGCAGAGCCAGTGTTAGACAAAACAGCAATTTGGACCTTCAACCTGTTGGTTCCCATTGAAGTCCACTATATGGAAAAAAAAAAAATGCTGGAATGTTTTCCTCAAAAACTTTTATTTCTTTTCAACTGAAGAAAGAAAGACATGAACATCTTGGATGACATGGGGGTAAGTAAATCACCAGTTTTTTTGTGTTATTCTGGAAGTGAACTAATCCTTTAAAATTAGTGTTTTCAATTTTAAAACATTTTAAGATGTAATTTTTTCCTGAATTTTCAGCATCATTACTCCAGTCTTCAGTGTCACATGATCCTTCAGAAATTATTCTAATATGCTGAGTTACTGCTCAAGACACATTTATCATTAATGCTGAAAACAGTTGTGCTACTTGATATCTTTGTGATTTTTTTTCGATAGAAAGTTCAAAAGAACAACATTTATTTGAAACAGAAGTCTTTTGTACCCTTACAAATGTCTTTTTACGGTCACTATTAATCAATTTAAAGAAGTTCAGAACAAAAATTTACGGATAATGTACTCACCCCCTTGTCATCCAAGATGTTCATGTCTTTCTTTCTTCAGTCATAAAGAAATTATGTTTTTTGAGTTAAACATTTCAGGATATTTCTCCATATAGTGGACTTCAATGTTGCATCAGAGTTTGAACTTAAGAATGGCAGTTCAAATGCGGCTTTAAGGGGCTCTAAACGAACGGTTGAAACAGTCTTATCTAGCGAAATGATCGGTTATTTTACAAAAAAAAAAGACAATCTGTATACTTTTTAACCTCAAATTCTCATCTTGTCTAGGTCTGCCTGAACTCTGTTTTTTCCGGTTCAAGACAGTTAGGGTATGTCGAAAAACTCCCATCTTATTTTTTCCCTCAACTTCAAAATCATCCTACATCACTGCAGAAGTACCAACCCAGTGTTTACAAAGTGAACATGGAAAGATGATCAAACAAAAACAATGAAACAGTGATGTAGGATGATTTTGAAGTTGGAGGAGAAAATGAGATGGAACCGGAAAAAACAGAGTTCAGGCAGACCTAGAGAAGACGAGCACTTGAGGTCAAAAAGTTTATAAAGTATAATTTTTTTTTTTTTTTTTTTTAGAAAATAACCGATCGTTTCGCTAGATAAGACCTTTCTTCCTTGGCTGGGATCATTTAGAGCCCTTTGAAGCTGCATTTAAACTGCATTTTGGAAGTTCAAACTTGGGGACACCATAGAAGTCCACTATATGGAGAAAAATCCTGAAATGTTTTCCTCAAAAAACAATTTTTTTTACAAATGAAGAAAGAAAGGCATGAACATCTTGGATGACAAGGGGGTGAGTACATTATCTGTAAATTTCTGTTCTGGAAGTGAACTTCTCCTTTAATGCACCCTTGCTATATTTAAGAATTAATTTCTTTAAACTGACCCCTGATTAGCGGGTTCAGGTGTGTCTAATTGGGGTTGGAGCTAAACTCTGCAGGACACCGGCCCTCCAGGACTGGGTATGGGCAGCCCTGATCTATAAAATAAGTAAAACAGAAAACTATATTGCTATTTTTTTGGGTATGTAAAACAGCTAAAACAATTTTCCCATGCAGCAGTAAGTTTCTCAAAATTATCTTACAAAAAATGTAGCTTACTATGACAGTACCATGATAATTAGAAGCAATCAGACAGCACTGAATAATTACCACATTTATGTACCACTTTATCACATAAAATGCAATGTAGTGTCTGTTAACACCACTAGCCCATAACTTAAAATAACATTGCTACTGAAAAGCTACATGATTTACAAAAAAAAGAAAAAAGCCACTTCACTGTGGGGAAAAGTGGTTTTCACAGAGCATTGCATTGACACTGCTGACTACACACACAGCTGACATACACTACAACAACTATAACCCAATTAAACCAGATGACATCAAAACAAGTTTCAAACTGAGTCTGTCTCAACAGCCTTTAAGAGGTTTTCCAGCATACTGCTAGGATAAACACATTTGACCCTTCATGCTAATTACTCAACCTTTAAAGAGCTTTAAGATGCTGCAAAATGCCATGGCTAGAAAAAAATGTTTTTTTTGCTGTCAGGGTCATAAGGGAGGTTATTCATAACAAAATTAAATGAGTTGTAAACAAAAATAAAATATTAGGAACTTCTAGCACATCCCGTCTCACTGTAATGCAGCTGCTGATAAGAAAGGCGCCCCAAACAAAACTCCGCTTTACTCCATGAGTCAGGAAACGGTGCATCATCCTGGTGCTTTTAAAGGAACAACCTCATAGTTACAGTATCAAAGTTGAAACACAGAAATCAATTGCTTCTAGATAAATGGTGGGGCTTGTGACACACAGAATTGTACATACAGACTAAATCAGATTTCTCTAGTGATCCGATGTAACCTTGATGTTTTCCTGGGAACACGATCAATACATCTATCAATTGCAACTGGACAGCTTCAAAAAAATAAAAAAATTGTGGTTTCAAACTCCACTATTCACTCAAAGACGCATCCGTCAGCTTCGAGGAATTACAGACATGTTCACCGTCATTAGTCGTATAAAAAAGCACAAGGATTCTTTTAGAAGTGGGTGTAATAAAGTGCAGTGATACAAGACCACCAGAAAGCAAATGTGATACATAAAAAGCAGCATCTACAGCTATACATGTAGGTTCGATGACAATATAAAGCAACTTTGTAGCAACTCACACAGGAAAGACCCTGAATTTGAGTGGGTTTTATTATTTCTAAGGAAAATCAATTAGTTCTGGAAAGAAGAGTGAAATCGGAAGTCCTCAAAATGGGTGGTTATTGTAAGACACGTATCCTTCTGCATAACCGAAACCTCCAAGACCATAAAGACTACGCATTGTTGAGACCCACAAATGGCAGTTAGACACAGCAAGCACTAGGACCTTGAACAATTGAAGGGTTTTGTTGAAAAACAAGGATGGCTTTAAGGAAGAAGGCACTCTGAAAAGGAACTTTGAAGTATTATTCTGAGCAAAGCCAGTGCTATAAAGCAGAGAGAGGCTTCTGGAAGAAATCCTGCCTGAGATGCTGTGAACTTTTAATGGATTTTCACCAAATGAATAAAGTAAAAAAACTTTGAAGACCGGATGAGTAAATGCCAATAAATTCAATCTCAACTGTACTCAGAAGCAAAGGCAGTCATCTATATTTAAGCTAAACTGGACCCCTGATCCTTTCTTCTTTTTTTTAGCGTATTTTAGTCTCAGTGATCCCCTATATAGACTTTCAAGTAAGATTTACTCAGTATAATTGTATAAATTTCATAAGCAACATCACGACATTATAGTACGTTAGAGGACATTTGAAAATTCATAACAGCAAAAATTTCACATTTTTTGAAAACCTTCAAGTTGTTCCCAACCCAAAGTTCATGTAGCCCAGAAAGTTAAACTCGAAAATGTGACCCTGGACCACAAAACCAGTCTTAAGTAGCATGGGTATATTTGTAGCAATAGCCAAAAACACATTGTATGGGTCAAAATGATTGATTTTTCTTTTATGCCAAAAATCGTTAGGGTATTAAGTAAAGATCATATTCCATGAAAATATTTTGTAAATTTCCTACCTTAAATATATCAAAACTTAATTTTTTGCATGGCTAAGAAATTCATTTGGACAACTTTAAAGGAGATTTTCTCAATATTTAGATTTGTTTTTTTTGCATTCTTTGATTACAGATTTTCAAATAGTTGCATTTCGGCCAAATATTGTCCTATCTTAACAAACATACATCAGTAGAAACCCTGTTGATTCAGCTTTCAGATGATGTATAAATATAAATTTACAAAAAAATACACTTATGACTGGTTTTGTGGTCCAGGGTCAAAACATGTAATATTAATAATGTTATGATTTTCTTTCAGTTTCAGTGAAAACGAGGCATATTCCCAAAAAACTGTACTAATTTCCGTTTAAATCATAAATCCATTTTTGATTGTTTTTTCATATGATATCCGCAGGAATTTATTTTGCTTGTTTCATAAATGAAGCCCAAAGTCAGATTTGTGGTAGCATCAATTTTCACGTTATGAATAATTATTTAAAAAGTCACAATTTGCAGATGTTTTGCATCTTTCTTGAAACTCCTCTTCATTAACATTTGTAACATGTATGATTAATGGGACAGTTCACCCAAAAATGAAAATTTTGTTATTAAATTCTCACCCTCACGTCGTTCCAAACCCGTAAGACCTTCATTCATCTTCAGAACACAAATTAAGATATTTTTGATAAAATCTGAGAGTTTTCTGACCCTGCATAGACAGCAATGCAACTACCACGTTCAAGGCACAGAAAGCTAGTAAGGACATTGTTAAAATAGTCTATGTGACATCAGTGGTTAAACCACAATGTTATAAAGCTATGAGGATACTTCTTGTAGGCAAAGAAAACAAAAATGACTACTTTATTCAACAATTTCTTCTCTCCCATGTCAGGATTTCATCAAAAATATCTTAATTTGTGTTCTGAAGATGAATGAAGGTCTCACAGGTTTGGAATGACATGAGGGTAATTAATAACAATTTTCATTTTAGGGTGAAATATCCCTTTAATAAAAATAGTAGTTGTAGCAATAGCAGTAAGACTTCTAGTTATTCTGAAGACATTTTTGTTTAGGTGTTCATAAAGGGGCACTCCTGTGACTGCAAGGCTGCAGAAGATTAAAAAATACTTATAAAAACACTTCTAACCGAAAAGAGGTTTGCCAGTCTCAAGTAAACAACAAAAACAAAATCCATTTATGTACATTTGGTAAAAGAAAAGCCATTAGAGAAAATCGGATTATGGGCTCTCTCTCATATTGTCCATAAAGTGTCTATCCCACAAAAGAAAAGATGTCTGAGTCCATCACTGCAGTTCATTTGACACAATATCAAAATCTCCAACATCACAGTCTCTAATGCTCTACACATAAATCACGTTTAATGTTCATTAAAATGGTCCCGAGACCACATGCATAAAAATCTTTGTGGCGTACGCAAGTTTTCAGATTTATAACCCCTCATAACTGCTTTACAAACACTTGTTCAGTTTATGTAACAGTTAAAACCAAGTTAGCAGAAGATTGTCCGTATATGCAAAAACTTTAATCCTCATTCTGTCTCCCGCCCAAAGTAACTAAAATGGAGATTACACCACCTTTTGTATTATGCATAACTTCATCTGCATGTCATTTCCATGTGAGATTTCTGCAATTTAGAAGACAATTCCAAAAGCTTGACCTTCACAAGTCAAAATTATCAGGAGCCAGAAAACTGATCTTGGCCATGATATTCTTTCATACATTACATTACATTACATTAGATTAATATTTTATTCAATTAATATTAATTTAAAAATTGACTAAATATTGCCTAATTATTATGTACACAATTTACATTGTGTACTGAATACATTTTTTTTTGATGCCCAACTGTGCATTCGAAACCTGAAAGCAAACTGTATGCCCACTGACTACAGCTGCACATCTCCTGCACTGTAAGGTGTTGAAAGCCAATCCATAAATCCATTTTCCAAAAGGAAAGGTCAACCTGACTGTTTATGTAGATCAAAATTTTCAGGGATGATGGGGCAGCTGTAATTTACTTCCAGAGTTGCCAATAAATCCTACCTTACCTTACAAAGTTGTTGGAAAGGTTAAGCCCACGTTTGCTTACATTGCACTTCCTCGGGCTCTTAAAATAGACTCTAAATGATATTAATGGTGTGCTTTGCATCCACTTTGCTGGGCTGGTAATGAGGGTGTGGGTGAGGGAGTGGATCAAAGAGATGGAGCCATGCTTCATGAATTTCTAATTAGAGTTTTAAGCCTCATCAAGTCACTCAAAGAGGCCGTGGACTAAATGAGAACGGCGCTTTCCCATACAAATCGTGCATCAGTCATTCAGAATCAACCATCATCCTCTTCTTTGAGCGACATTGTCTTCTTCCGTGTTCTTGGCAAGCAATGGCTTTTCTTTAATCTGTCAGGTCACACAGAAGTGAAAGGAGTCACGGGTGGCCCTACTCGGGCCAGTGACTTTAATATCTCTGGCTGACAGATGTGTCACAGCACCGGATCATTTAATAATGAGGGGAATTCTCAAAGCGAGGATGCTGTAGTCTTAAAGCCTTTGGAGAGAAAACAGCTTTTAAAAGTTGTATACTAGTAATCACAGCATGTTTAATGCAAGGTCAATGATATAAACGGTGAATTGCAGCTTTGCTGAGATTTTTTTCACTGTTAAATCTCATGTCATGAGGCTTTTATAAATTTCATTCATTAAGTTAAACTGATAACAAATAACTGATAACTGGGGATGGAGGACAGTACATATTCTCATAGCTTTATAACATTATGGCTGAAGTACTGATGTCACATAGACTATTTTAATAATGTCTTAATAATTGCTACCTTTCTGGGTCTTCAATGTGTCAGTTGCATTGCTGTCTATGCAGGGTCAGACAGCTTTCGGAATTTATCAAAAATATCTTCATTTGTGTTCCGAAGATGAACGAAGGTCTTATGGGTTTGGAATGTGAGGGTGAGTAATTGATGACAGAATTTTCATTTTTGGGTGAACTATTCCTATTCAGTGTCACATGATCCTTCAGAAAGCATTTTAATATGCTGATTTATTATCAATGTTAAAAAGAGTTGTGCTGCATAATATTTTTTTGGAATCTGTGATACTTTTTTTCAGGATTCTTTGATTAATAAAAGGTTAAAAAGAACAGCATTTATTTAAAACAGAAAGGTTTTCTAACAATACACACTCCTGTTCAAAAGTTCGGGGTCAGTAAATTTGTATTCTTTTTGTTTTTAAAAGAAATGAATACTTCTATTCACCAAGGATGTGTTAAATTAATAAAAAGTGATAGCATAGCTTTATATTGTTATAAAAGATGCATATTTTGAATAAATGCTGTTCTTTTTAACTTGTTATTCGTCAAAGATCCTGAAAAAAAGAATCACAGGTACCAAAGAATATTTGGCAGCACAACTGTTTCCAACACTGATAATTCTAATAATACATTTTTGAAGGGTCATGTGACACTTAAGACTGGAGTAACAGCTGAAGAAAATTTAGCTCTGCATCACAGGAATAAATTATATTTTAAAGTATATTAAAATAAAAGCCATTATTTTATATTGTAATAACATTTTGCAATATTACATTTTTTCTGTATTTTTAATCAAATAAATGCAGCGTTGATGAGTATAAGAGACTTCTTTAAAAAACATTAGAAGTCTTACTGATCCCAAAATTGAGCAGCAGTGTACATATAATACATACTAGTGTATGACGATGAAGCCACAACAATTCTCAATAATTTAAACACATACTGCTCATGATTATTTCTAATGTGATGTTTTTCAAGAATATAACATTCTAACAAACTATTTTGGAAGTCCACTTCCAGAACAACAACTTACAAATAATTTACTCACCCCCTTGTCATCCAAGATGTTCATGTCTTTCTTTCTTCAGTTGTAAAGAAATTATGTTTTTTGAGGAAAACATTTCAGCATTTTTCTCCATGTAATGGACTGCTATGGTGCCCCGATTTTGAACTTCCAAAATGCAGTTTAAATGCGGCTTCAAATGATCCCAAATGCGGTTGTAAACGATCCCAGCCGAAGAAGAAGGGTCTCTAGTGAAACGAACGGTTATTTTCATTACAAAAATTTTTTCCTCAGCTTTGGGATCGTTTGAAGCTGCATTTAAACTGCCTTTTGGAAGTTCAAAATCTGGGCACCATATCAGTCCATTATATGGAGAAAAATGCAGAAATGTTTCCTCAAAAAACATAATTTCTTCACGACTGAAGAAAGAAAGACATGAACATCTTGGATGACAGTACATTATATGTGAATCTTTGTTTTGGATGTGGACTTCTAATTTAAGCAAATTGTCTTGGTGGTTTAACCCTGACAGATGACTGACAGAAAGTCTTTGCAATTTTACCTTTTTGTGCAATAAAAGCGTATCCCTGTATTGATTAGCTTTAATCCTACTAGTAATCAAACTGTCTATGTAAGCAGAAGTCTAGCAATATTGTACACTGTAAAACAAGAATATGTCAAACATAAGCCCTACTTGCTTTAAAGGGATAGTTTAGCCAAAAATGAAAACTGTGTCATTATTTACTCACCCTCATGTTGTTCCAAACCCGTAAAAACTTTCTTCATCTTCGGAACACAAATTAAGATTTTTTTTAATGAAATCCAAGCGCTTTCTGACCCTGCATAGACTGTAAATTTTAAATCTACAATCATTATTTTTGTTTTCTCTGCACACAAAAAGTATTCTCGTAGCTTCGTAAAATTTACAGTTGAACCCCTGATGTCACATGGACTATTTTAATAATGTTCTTACTACCTTTTTGGGCCTTGAACATGTCAGTTGTGTTGCTGTCTATGCAGAGTCAGAAAGCGCTCGGATTTCATCAAAAATATCTTCATTTGTGTTCCAAAGATGAGCAAAGGTTTACAGAGGTGTGGAACAACGTGAGAGTGAGAAATTTTCATATTTGGTTGAAATATCCCTTTGTCTAAACTGAAGAAAGAAACTTTACCAAGTCTGGCATCATATATGCAACACAAATTTCTAAATGACACTATTGAATTGCCTGAAACAATTCAATATAACAAAAAATAAATGCATCTCTCTTCACAGATCGAAAATGGATATCAATCCTGGGAAGAGATCCACTGAAAACATCAAAGTGAATTCAGTATATCATAAAATATAATCTGGATTATATTTCCCATGCCACACAGCTGTGCTTTACTGAGGGGAAGAAAGTCTAGATGAAATCTTGACATTCAAGATTTAACAATTTCTCAAGACTAAATATACCCCTGAAGCAGGAGATTATGAAAGGTCAAAATCTGCATTTCTGGCACAGCAGCAGCACAACAAGAAACTCTGCTACTACACAAACAAGAGATTACAAACGGAAAACAATTACTTAACCTGAAAGAAAAACATGGATACAATAATTGTTTATCATTTAGGTAAGTGATCGTAGGGTAAACCGTGCCAATTGTAAAGTCTAATTATATTTCAGCATGTCTGCTGAAAAGCATCTTTAATACATGACCTTGGAAATAGGACCCTTTAACTGAATTAAAAAAAAAGATGCATATAGAAAAAACAAAAACGATGGTCACATGATAAAAGTTCTGCACTGTTTGCTAGATTGAGGTGCCATAACTTCTAAAAAGCAGAAATATATAAATTAATGTAAAATGTAATTAATAAAACGAAATGAATGACTAAAAAAAATTGGTCACATGACTAAAAATGTCTACTATTTGCTAGATTAAGCGGGCGACACAACTCTTCCCATCCTCCCTATAAGCCATTTAGAAGATGCACTTTAAGCTAATGCTTATTTGCTAATTGCAGGAAAACTTCCCTCGGAGCAATCTGAGATTAACAGTCAGTCGTGACTCTGACGGAAACACTCTGCTGAGCGCTGCTCGCTGGATACCAGAGACTCAGTCTGTCACCAAATAATTAAAAAACATCCCGCAAATAACTCGAAAAATGTAAGAAAACTTGAGAAAGAGACCTGTCTTGCTCGATACTTCCAACAGATGAAGCTAAAATGTGTCCAACACCACTTATCAACTTGACTCAAAGCACCACTGACACGATCCTCTCCAGTCACTTGAGGAAAGAGAAGCGCTGCTCGATCCTAAGAGGCAGCTCTAGGGGACAGAGTGCTGTTATGCTAGCGGCGCTAATGTGTGGCCACGTAAAACAGAAGAGAGGAGAGAACGCTTGAGAGGGTTCTCAGTATGGTCCTATCAACAGAATGAAGGTTAAGCTGTCTGAGACGTGCTGAGAGCTCTTCATTTAGGTGTGGAAAAGGTCAAAGACCTTTAGAATGGTTGCATGTAACCACAGAATATTTTGGAAGAGAAAACAAACACTGTAAACAATGACAAAGAAGACTGTCTAAATACAGTTCAAATTTACAGTGAATGTTGATTGGAAGCAAACTCATTTCTTTGATGCATTTAAATGACTAGGACTACAATCCAAAGATTTTAATTTAATATTCCACAGAAAAAAAATAACAGCATATGGTTTGGAATGACATGAGGGCTGTAAACAAATCTCAGTTTCAGTATTTCATACAAGGGTACTCTAATACCAAAAAGTCACTAGGTCGATTGAAGGTATAGTTCACCGAAAAATGAAAATTACCCCATGATTTACTCACCTAGGTGTATATGACTTTCTTCTATCAGACGAATACAATCTGAGTTATATATATATAAAAAAAATGCCCTGGCTCTTCCAAGCTTTATAATGACAGTGAATGGCTGTTGAGATGTTGAAGTCCAATAAAGTGCATCCATCTATCATAAAAAATTCTCCGGGGGGTTAATAAAGGCCTTCTGAAGCGAATCGATGCTTTTGTGTTATCCATTATAAACCGTAAACGAGAAATGACGAACAGGAAAGTGCAGAGGAGAGAGCAAAAAAAAATACTGGTCACCTCTAACAAATGTTAGAGGATTTTGATGCAAGCTAAGAGGAGATTGATTTTACTTTGCGGTACAAAATTTGGTTCTCACAAGACTAGCATATTCTCACCAGAGTTTATGCTATGCCTACATCATCCGCTGGAAAGCCACTCTCCAGTTAGTAGAAGTTAGAGATTACAGTTTATAAAGTTTTAAATATGGATATTTTACTTATACAAAGACTTCAATTCTCTTCAGGAGGCCTTTATTAACCTCCCGGAGCCGTGTGGAGTACTTTTTATGTTGGATGGATGCACTTTTTTGGGCTTTAAAATCTCAACAGCCATTCACTGCAATTATAAAAGCTTGGAAGAGCCAGGAATTTTTTTTTAATTATAACTCTGATTGTATTCGTCAGAAATAAGAAGGTCATACACACCTAGGATGGCTTGAGAGTGAGTAAATCATGAGTAAATTTTCATTTTTGGGTGAACTATCCCTTTAAAAGACAAAATATCCCAAGAACACAATGTCCACCTCAATCCTACTCAATTTTATTCTCCACTGAACCAATGTCTGAGTTCCAAAGTATGAATGTCTTTTTCTCCCACATGCTAATTTCCTCCCTCTTGCTTCCTAGTCAAAATTATCATATTGCGTTTATGCTGTGATAACAATTGCATAATAATCTAATTAGACAAACACAGGCTTGAATGATTTTCTAGGCAGACCGGAGAAAGCTGTCATTATTATAGAATCAGAGTATTTCATGTGATTTCCAACTTCTAAATACATTAGTGAAGATTGTAAAATTTTTGTTTCTAATTTGGTTTTGATTCTCTTAATGATAATATGCTAACACATCCAGCTAATAAGTCAACATTAAGGATTTGGGGGAAAAAAGTTGACTAAAAGTTCAAACCAAGGCATAACATATTTGAATGTAGACGAGATCTGGTGTTAGCAATTTTACTAAACCGAAGATAAAAGAAAATCCTGTCACAGGTTAATTTCTCTCAATAATATGCCAATGCCACTGGCTTATAACTAGAAAAGATATACTATCATTTAATGTGGAGTCAGTAAGATTATAATTTTTTAATTAACACTTTTATTCAGCAAGGATGCAGTACATACATTTTTAATGTTACATAAGATTAATATTTCAAATAAATGCTGTTCCTTTTTACTTTTTACTTAGCATATTAGAATGATTTCTGAAGGATCATGTGACACTTAAGACTGGAGTAATGATGCTGAAAATTCAGCTTTGCATCACAGGAATAAATTACATTTTAAAATATATTATAATAGGAAACAGTTATTTTTAAACTGTAATATTATTTAACAATATGAAGGTATTTTCGATTAAATACACTACCAGTCAAAAGTTTTTAAATGGTTTTTAAAAAAGACTCTTCTGCTCTCCAAGCCTGCAAAACAGTACAATTTTGAAACAGTTTTACTATTTAAAACAACTGTTTTATTATATATTTTAAAATGTAATTTATTCCTGTGATTTCAAATTCTGTGAATTTTTAGCATCATTACTCCAGTCACATGATCCTTCAGAAATCGTTCTAATATTCTGATTTGCTGCTCAAAAACATTTATTATTATTATTATTATTATTATTATTATGTTGAAAACAGCTGAGTAGAATTATTTTTTATGAATAGAAAGTTCAGAAGAACATCATTTACTAGGGCTGTGACGGTGGAAGATTTTTTCCACTGCGGTGGTAATAGACCAACTAACTCGCCCAATCCTTGTCCAACAGCTCATCAAAAATACCGGCCCAAGTTGGACTGTAGCCCGAGTCTTTTCTCTCTCTTTCCCATTACACTGTTGCATCCATTAAAATAGCTCAGTTTTGTTTTTCTTTTCGTTTCCTTATAAAGTTGATTTAGAAATATGTTTGGAACATTTTTTGTTTGTTAAATTAAGATTTTTGCTTTTTAAAGTAACAACCAAGTGGCCAGAAGCAGGCAGCTAGTCGATCACAGCCTATATTTGATCAATTTTGCTGTCTCAAATCATCACGATTTGCCTAAAATAAAATCTTCAAGCATATTGCAATGTTATTTTAAACGTTTAACTTAGACACTTAATGCACGCTATTATGTGCATACATTCGTTTGTTGGAGAGGGGGAAGCTAAATACGCTTTGCAGGACATGGAGGCGCCAGCACAATCACTTGCAAAAAAAATGTTAATACGCCAAAATCTTGGCTCATAAAAGTAAGCGTAATATATCATCCGGAACTGTAAAGGGTCTAATTTAATTTGCGTGCACTCACAATATCAACAAAATGTTGTGCTTTTGTAAAAAATAAAGAAAAAAAAACCAAGATGCGCTTTCTGTTGTCTCTGTGTTGAACAGGAGCGTTGCACAAAAATGAAACGAAACTCAGCGAATACTTGCCTTATAGTCAGGATAATTATTTATCTATAGAAAGCTTTAAATTATTACTTTACTACTTTAAACTACTACTTAAAAATTCTAATTGAAAACAAAAACTCTTTAATTATAAAATCCGTAGAGATGCATTTTTCTCTAAAGGTGCGTCCAATGAACAGATGACGAGTCAGCAACGTCATCTTTGCGACACTGGCTCAGAAAACATTAGTTTATTAATAATTCAATCAAGTATTGCCTTATTTCCCCCTGACACATTCATGGTAATTACTTTTCTTGGAGCTTTGCAAGCTTTAGCCTATTGTGTGCGTTTGAATGTGGATCTCTTCCAGCAGCTGCGAAGGCACTTGCGCTCGCTGCTGCTGCCAGCGGGGACACTAAACACGGCCGCAGCATAATAATTGTTGCAGAAACACTGTACTTTATGCTTGTTATAGACTGTGACGTCACGTGCATTACTGCCGGTGGCAAATGACCACCACGGTGGTGTGGTTGTCATTGCGACCATCACAGCCCTAGCATTTATCTAATCTTTTATAACACTATACATTTATCAAATCTTTTATAACACTATAAATGCCTTTATCATCACTTTTGATGAACATAACATAAAGCACATTTGCTAAATAAAAGTATTAATTTCTATAATTTCTTTCAAAAAAAAAAAAAAAAAAAAAAAAAAAAAAAACAGATTCCAAGCTTTGAATAGTGTATATTGTTACAAAAGCTTGTTATTTCAGGTAAATGCTGATCTCAACTGTTTTAAATACTGCTAATAATATTAATAAAAAAAGTTTCTTGAACAGCAAATCAGCATATTAGAATGATGTCTAAAAGATCATGTGACACTGAAGACACTAATGATGCTGAAAATTTAGCTTTGATCACAGGAAAAAAATTACATTTTAAAATATGTTCAAATACAAAGCAGTTATTTTAAATAGTAAAAATATTTCACAACATTACTGCTTTTGCTGTATTTTGAATCAAATAAATGCAGGCTTGGTGAACAGAAGTGATTTCTTTAATAAACATTAAAAATCTTACTGTTCAAAAGCTTTTAACTCCTAGACACTGATCTCAAGCTTTTTTAACAGTTGTTTAGATCTAAGCTAGATCTAAACAAGGCTGTTAAAATGAACACAGATGATATCAAGTGCCAATAATTTGGGAAAAAAAGACAAATAATCACTTTTTTCCCCCAAACTAAACAAAAACAAGAAAACCCCCCACCACAGGGTAATGAAAAATTAAAAATTAAAAGCGTGTGAAATGAGGAGCGTTTTGCTCAGAGCAGCATTAAATAAAAAGACTTTTAACAAGCTAACTGAATCTGGCACACCCAGGGATTCAAAGGCAATAAATCAGAGACAAATGTGCTTATTAAATAGATGGATCCGTTATGCAATATCGCATCCCGGAAAGCAAACGGTTTTGATTCAGTATTCTTGTTTAGATTGACCTTCAAACCCTGAAGCGCACAAACAAATGAGAGAAGGCAGCCACTGACAAGAGAAAAAAAGAAGCAGGGATGCGCCTCGGTATCGAGTTTGACTATGATAGAGACACTGATGTAAGAGGCAGCATCAACATTAACAGATTACGCATGTTTAACCTATCCAGTTCACGTCATCAAAAACTGACTAATCCACTTCAAACAAATAGCCTTGGGACGCCTGGAAAAGACTTATAAGTATGAATGAATGTAAGCAAAACCATCTTCCTAATTATACTGTTTATATTTGCTTACACTGAGTCGAGATGAAATACAAAAACTAGTGCGCTTTAGCGTAAATTACAAACTACGTCAGAGAAAAAAACAAGAGCAAAACACCAATTTGAAACTATTTCAGCTCTATTTCTTTTCACAACGGCAATGAGAAACACTGCACATCAATTGCAACACAATGACAGGTTAACAAGTTTGGGAAACAAGGTTAAACAAGGTTAACGTCGCTCCATTCCAGAAACGTCCTGCTGTCTAAAGCCGCTGGCACCAATTTCGTACGGGAACGACTGCACAAATATCACCCTGTCTGTAACATCATGACAGTTGGGTGGTTAATGGCTTCGATGATTTGAAATAAACCTTTTAAATCTAAACCCGCATTCATGCTGGGAGAAGTGATAACAAAAAGGACATTTTTCCTTTTAATCCATTTTGTGCATCATTAACCAGAAGGAACTTACACCTTCCCTGTGTCAGGGCAGATTTGTAGTGTAATACATCTCTTTGACTTTATCTACTGACTGTTCGGCACCCCGCTGCCTGTTATGTGCGGACTGATTGCTCGCTGTGTCCATTTTCTCCATCGCTTTCCTCCTTCAATGCAATTTGCACTCCGGTGCTCCTTCAAAACTGCTCTGAACACTGTACTACTTTCTGCAGGAAATGTAACGTAATTCAATGTACCACTGCTTTTGAGCACTGCTGTGTGAAAGCGTTCCAGGTATGTGTCTGTTGGGTAAAGGCATCAAAACAAGACAACACACAAGCTTGTTTGAGTCCAATGGTCTCCATGTGGCTGCATCGTGTTAACTAGATAATAACCTGTCAATCTCATCCCTCCTACTTGAAGTATTTCAAGGGGATGTAGGTGTGAGTTTAGTTATTAGGGATGAATAATTTGGTTATTTTGTCTACTTCAGCACTTGACAGACAAATCAACAGAGTATTCAGATGTGCACGTTTGTACGTTTAATTGTTGTTCACTGGATGTTTTTGTTTTTCTAAGTAAACATTCACTAGACAGACATGTCTGGCCGCTGCAATTGTGTCTTCCGCCTTTTGGATATGGCAGTCAAGTTTAGGGCACTATGTTTTCCACGATGTGGAAAATGTGTACGGAATCACAGAATCCAGTCATAAAAATGGAATTTACTGTATAACATGGAATGTCACGGAATTTGGGATGAATAAAGCCGCTAAAAGACTGTTTAAATATAAATCCTGCATGCTCTAGGCTCTGTGTGAATGAATGGCGCATATGTGCGGTTTCATTTAATACACACGACAATATATGATTACATAAATGCACAAACAATCTCTACAACTGCTATGAAAAATCATTTATGAGGATTTGATCATTTCTTTTGAGAAAAACTTGTGTCATACATACACGAACAAAAACTTAAATGTCTTCACAGCAACCTGTCAAAATAAAAGATTGGTTTAACTTGAAGAAATTGTGACAGGAATATATTACTTAATTTAGTGATTGTATTTCTACTACTAATCTAGTAATTATTAAAATATTATTTTATAAGAAATATTTAAGAGAATTATTTACCAGAATTTATTTACCAGAAAAATGTAAATACACAGCACAGTATTTTTCGCAAAAAAATAAAAATAAATAACTAAAATAAAATAAAATAAATAAAATGATAATAAATTATTTTTTATAAAGTCAATTAATTAGAGATGCTTTCGATTATTAAAAATTAACGAAACTATTAAAATTGAATCCAATAAATTGATGGAAAACACAGAATTTGGTACAATTAAAACTGAATTTGAGAAAAAAATATTTTTTTTTTATATTTATTTAACCATTAAAACAGAGTCTAGAAAAATTGAAACGGAAAAAATGGAAAATTAAAATGGAAAAAAATTGGATGGAATTTGGGAAAAAATAAAACAGATTTCATAGATCCCTACAAGTTAAAATAAAGTTAATTTAATTTTAAAAAGTTAAACAATTTAAGTTATGATAAAATGTTCAAAAGACAATGGAAAATAAGTTTAATCAAAATGGGCGAAAAAAAAAAATTCACTCCAAAAAGAAAATTCTGTCATCCTCATAATGTTGGGAAACTTTTGGTAACAGTTGCTGGTAGCCATTGATTTCAATAGAATTTCTGGTAACACTTTACAATAAGGTTCATTACTAGAACTAAGAATGAACAATACGTCTACAGCATTTATTAATCTTAGTCAATGTTAATTATAGCATTTACTAATGCATTATTAAAATCACAAATTGTGTGTGTTAACATGTGAACTAACATGAACAAACGATGAACAACTGTATTTTTATTAACATTAACAAAGACTAATAAACAGTGTATTGAATACAATGTATTGTTCATTGTTTGTTCATGTTAATTAATACATTTAATGTTAACAAATGACACCTTATTGTAAAGTGTTACTAATTTATGGTACGGAAGTCTATGGCTACTGTCAATTGCTTGGTTATCAACATTCTTCAAAATAGAAGAAAAGAAAGAAAGAAAGAAAGAAAAAAAGAAAGAAAGAAAGAAAGAAAGAAACTCTTACAGGATAAGAACAATTTGAGGCTAAATTATGAAAAAAAATAAATAAATGTGGTGAACGATCCCTTAAACGCAAAAACGTTCTGTGTGCATGATGTGTTTGATTTTTGCTAATGTATCTAAAACAAAATTCTAAAAAGCATCTGTATTGTAATGCTAGGAACTCTAGTATCTGGTTTCCATGTCACTGCTATAGTACTGATGCAAACTGTAGTTTGCAAAGGCAAGGTATCATTAAAAACAGCACTGTACTCAACAAAAAATTATTAAAAATGAATCCCTCTATAAATACTTTTGCAGAAAGTTTTGAAGAAAAAAAGTCAATTGTCTTTTGATTACTCACAGCTGTCATTTTCAAGTACTCTGGTACTGATGTTCAACCCACGTCATTCTCTAACAAAGAAACGCTGGTTGTGGAAGGTTGTGACTTACACGCAAAAAAATGTGCTTAATTTCAAACCAGCTACCAGTTGAAAGTATCAAATACCACCAGGACAGTTTCATCATACAGACAATTAAGAGAAATGACTCACTTAAAACTGCTCAAACGCGCTTTTGAACTGTACTTCACACAGTACATTTGCTCATTTTCAGTTGTTGTTTGAAAGCTATTGTTGTTGGCAGATTTTCTATCAGAAGCACCACTCAGCTGAACCACCCTTATGTGGGTGTCATGCAAAAATAACATTAGGAAAAGACAGACCGAGATTTCATGACAATCCTCTCCAAAACACTGCATTCTCTCACTATTGTTTTTATCTAAACACTTCTGGTGAGATGGTTCCCATAAAAAGAAGAGAAACAAAACAAAACAACAACAAACCACACAGTTTGCCACCCACGAGTCGGTACTTTTCTAATCTGCTGTCTATGCAGGGTCAGAAAGCTCTCGGATTTCAGATCTTATGAGTTCGGAACATCATGAGGTATACCAGTAATTGATATTGGCCTCACATTAATCTAACTGGTACACATACAATATTGCATACAAAGTATTTACAGAACCATAGCGACACATTTTGAACCTTTAACCTCTTGCATGTACGTAGGATATCAATCTTGATCATGAGAAATTGATTTCTTTAGACGAAACACTTTTTGACCTGTTAGTTTGTGAACTGAAGTAGCAATGCAGACAATTCAATTTATCCAATCAGTTTTAATATCCCATATCAGCATCTGCTGTATCTCATCAATAACAGGCACTTGGTGTCATCTGTCATCAATAGGTGCATGTAACACCTGTGACCTTTGAGCTGGGGTAAAACACTCACCAGTTTCCTTCTCTTGTCCTGTTCTGTTGGGGGTTCCTCGTCATCTGTCAGCTTTGGCTCTTCAAAGTGGCTCATCAGCATGCAGCTAGAGGACAGACAGCCAGAGAGAGTGTGTAAGGTCGTGAAGCCCGTGTGCGTGTGTATGTGTAAAGAGAGCGAGCGCAAAGTAGAGAAATTACATTCATGTTACACTTCATTTCTAAAATGTGCCACTTTTCCCTGTTCTCCAGCAGCTGTGTAATCTCTCACCCCATTTATGAATACTCTTTTGACACCACACTGAAGTATGTATGAGGCAGGCTGTGTATCCATCCTGGCTGGAAATGATAAAATGCCTTAGGAGGTGAACTTAAGGGTATAGCACCATATCCTGAAGTCATAAAATATTGGCTGCCTCGCAGTATCATGCACATTTCATGACCAGCATACATACAACCCAAACCTATACATAAAAACAAACATACTGTATACTGATGTGGCACACCAGGTTCATATTATTTCTGTATTATATAATAAAATATAATATTATATAAAATGTGTTAATTAATTAATATACAGACAGGAAGAGAGAGAAACATAACTATAAATTTAACTATAATAAATTGTAAAACATAATTAAAATACAAATTATTTTATTAGTTATATTACAGAATAGAATTATATACAAGCATACATATACATATAGCTACATTTAATTATACAATATTTTAAAAATATTTTGATACATTTAATACAGAATTGCATTAAAATGTATACATTATACATGAAAATTATATATTATAATTAATGTGTGCCAGATTCATATTAATTCTATATTATAAATGTATTATTATTACTTTTATAATTAATTATTTATTTTTTTATAATTAATTATTAATTATTTTTCTAATTATACTATAACAATTTGTTAAATAAAATTAAATATAAATAAATATATATATATATATATATATATACACATATACACACACACATATATAAAAAATGTGTCATTTTAATTCACTTTAATTACATTTATACCAAAAATATTGTTTTAAGAATTGCATTTATAGAAGAATTGATAGAATAACCAAATAACATTATGCACTAAAATGAACTATTATAATTTAATTTATAATATTAATATAATTTAATATAATTTATATAATATAATTTATACGACATATTGTGTAGGATTTTTATATTTTTTATACACATATATATTTGACAAAAATTAATATACAAGTTCATAATGTATATAATTAAAACATGAAAACTTTAAAAATGTTAAAACATGCACAACAGTTTATTGTAAAATAGTTTCAAATAGTTAACTATAAATACAGAATTGCAAAATAACATTATAGATTAAAATGATATATAAATTAATTTGTAATATTATAATAATATTAATAATAATATTTTTATAATTATTGTGTATACACTGCATATACATACACACACATATAATATTACATATATATTGTGTGAGATTTTTATATATTTTATATATTTACATATATATTTTACAAAAATTAATATGTAATTTCATGAAAATGTATACAATTAAAATATTAAAATGTTAAAATTATACAGAAAGAGAGAAACGCTGAATATAATTTCAACTAGTAATATTTTGTTAAATATAATCAAAATACAAGAAATTTTCTTAGTCATATTATAGAGTAGAATTTAATTAAAAAATTAAATTTGTAAAATAGTTTAAAATTATATATACACTGTGGAATTTCATTTAAATATAATGGTAACACTTTACAATAAAGTTCATTGGTTAACATTAGTTAACTACATCGGTTAACAAACTAAGAGCGAACAATAATTCTACAGTATTTATTAATCTTAACGTTAATTTCAGCATTTAGTAATGCATTATTTAAATCATAAGTTGTGTTAACATTAGTTATTGCAATGTCAATAACATGAACAAACAATAAACGGCTCTATTTTTTTTAACTAACAGTAACAAAGATGAACAAATACTGTAATAAATGTATTGTTGTATTGTTTGTTCATGTTAGTTAATACATTAACTAATGTTACCAATTTAACTGCATGGATGTATGTTGTTAAAATCATTTTTCTGGTTTGACACTATATAACCTAACAAGAAGGTAGAAAATCCTGTGACACAGATCACAATCACTTCTCCAAAAGCTGAGCATTTGTTTCATGAAACCATGACACTGTGTGCCCTTGTCCACCATTTTCCAGGTCATTAGGCAGAGAAAATGCCTCTATGGAGGAGAAGTGTCATCAAAAAGAGAGAATCAAACTTACTCCTTGAAGGTAGACGTCTCAGGGTCTTCCGTCATAACATCGTGCAGAGCCTCCACGCTGATGTTAATGATCCCACAGAACTTGTCCTGGATCACGCTGAAAAATGATTGCAGAGGAAAACGTTACTCAGAGAATGAACATAACGTTCCATCATTCACACTCAGAGAGCACAATGACAGAAAGATGTTTTAAGGTGTCTTCACAAGCCAGTGAGTAGGGATGTCACAGTGGTAATTTTAGTAGGAAGTGAATGGAAGTGAAATTTCACAATACTCAATATCAGTTTTGACAATAAATATGCTATTCAAAAGATTACTTTAGTTAACAAGTAAACAAAAAACTAAAATAAAACAATACTCTTCGAGTATTTTTATTTAAGTAATATTATTACCAGACCAAAACAGCGATTTTAACAAAGAAATGTTTTTGCATGTGGGCAAATACGCATATAAGCGTTCAAAAGCATTCGCCTGTCAGTCTGACAGCGTGTGGGTACAGAGTTGCTACTCGACTAGCTAAACTTTAGAAAGACTGCAATTGTTACTTTTTTTTTTTTTTTTTTTTTTTTTTTTTTATGTTTTCGATTTGAGTTCGTAGCAAAGCACCTGTACTTTCGACATCCCTACCCGTGGGTATTAAGATTTTCAGTTTGAAAAAAAAAAACCCTTTTTAGCTTGAAAATAGCTTGCACTCAAACCGTTTCTGCAAGGGAACAATCATAAGCTTAAGAGAAATATTCAGTCTGGCTGACTGTTAAAATCTGAACTACACTCAGGGGAGCTGAACATTAGACTGCACATATTATCTGAAGCAGTTACTGCCGATAAATGTGAAGATATTCATTAGATGAAACCCTTAATGCAGATGTTCTTTATGCTTTCTGTGACATAGCAACAGTTCACACTTTATGAAGGACAATCTCTCCATTTCACAGCCTTGAAGCCATATGTCTGATATATAAAAGGAATAGTGGACACAGAAATTAATGTCACAATTTACAACTTTCATCACGTCATTTTAAACACATACAGTATGACTTTTGTGGAACACAAATGGAGAAGTTCAGACGAATGTCTACGCTGCTCTAATCTATATAGCGAAAATGAATGGTGACCACCGGCTGTCGAACTCCAGAAAAAACTAAAACAATTTTAAAAAAGTATCAATTGCAGTGTTATTTTTAGTATTATTCATATACAATTGTAGTTTGTATTAGGAATGTGCCCGAAAGGACATTATGTGTACTAAGGAACCCCTAAAGGCAGGGGTGTCCAAACTTTTGTTTAAAGGGGGCCAGATCTGATGACCTGGACACACCGGGGGGCCAGATGCTTCGCCACACATATATATATTTTGTAGAGGTCGACCAATGTATTGGTTTTGCCGATTAATCGGCACCGCTAGTTGATTGGCGGAACTATCGGATATCGGCAAAAATCCATGCCGATAGTTTTTTTCCGGGTTGGGTCCGTTGCTGGAGCAGCTGAGAAAGTCGTCATTATACAGCAAAGTCCCTATAGTCTATGTTATACAGCACGAGAGTGGCCTCTAGTGGCGAAATCACTGACAGCAGATGGCGTTTGTTTAGACACGTGACACTGCGCGCTGCACAGAGCGCGACACTTCAAAGGCGGATGTAAAACATCGACAACGAAACGATGTGTACAGTATACTGTAGTGCATGTTTTAATGTCATTACCAAGCGATGAATTTGTTGACTAGATGCTGCATTAGTGGAGAAAGGACAGCAGTATACTTTTGCCCATTTGGTGATCAAATAAAGTCTTGTAGACTGCCACTTGAATGCTTGAATTAAACACGACGCGTCCAGTGTGTGTGATACCGGATAGCTGCGAGTTCTTCTAGACACGGCGCTGCACTTTCGCCTGTTGCGTGACTAACATATTTTTATATTTTGATTAGATTACCACAAATGTTCTAGAATAAAAGCAGTTTAATTGTGAAAGTACACAATATCCATATGTATGCAATGCTACTTTTTTTTTTTTTTTTAAATAGTAGAGTGCTATTTATTTTCTGTTCAGTATCCATTTTAAAAACTATCGGTCGATTAATCGGTATTAATCGGTGTGGTCCAACCTAGTTATCGGTATCGGTAAAATCCAATATCGTTTGACCTCTTATATTTTATATATAATAAAATGTCTTTATCATCACTTTTGTAATGAGACTGGAGTAATGATGCCCAAAATTTAGCTTTGATCACAGGAATAAATTACATTTTAAAATATATTCAAACAGAAAGCAGTTATTGAAATAGTAAAAATATGTCACAATTTTACTGCCTTTGCTGTATTTTGGATCAATTAAATGCAGGCTTGGTGAGTGGAAGAGACGTCTTTAAAAATCAAAAAATCTGACTGTTCAAAATTTTTGACTGGTAGTTCACACATTAGTAATATAATAAAATTCAGCATGAATATCCTACATTTCTGTAGTTACTGTTACTGTAGTAAATCCATTGTAAATGTAGGTGATTTGTGGATTTAAAAGAATTCTAACTACATTTGTCGCACAATGCTTCTCCTGCTTTCCACGCAAGTGTTGTTGCAGTGCTGTTACTTCTGCTCTTAAACTAGTTTAAATCAATACAACATCTGTGGTTTGTATCGGAGACCTCTGCTCCAAACTCGAACGCTTCTCACGGAATCTCTCAGCGCTGTTTAGTGGTTGTGTGATTGCGTTCAGTCAAAAAGTAAACACATCTGTTCTGAGCTCACGCTGCACTGTCTGTAGGCAGAGCTAATAATGGTCCTGCTACATCTGGTTAAAAATTTAGTGCTGTCACCTTGTGTTGACATTGTGAAACAGCATATTTAAAAAATTATGTTTGGTGGGCCACATATAATACATTTCAGTGGACAAGCTGCGGGCCATTTAAAATTCACCATGGGCTGCATTTGGCCATTCGGCCCGTGGGCCGGACCCCTGCCTAAAGGGAATAAATACAAGATGGAAGGAAAAAATATATTTCAATACTTTCTCTCACAATTATATTGTTGGGTAATTATACTGTATATAAACTTTTGGTATAAGGAAGTCATTATTAATCGCGTTGAATTGAAATCGTGTTTGAATGCACGCTCGCTTTTTACTTTCACTTTCGATTCACACATACTCTGTGTTTATACTACATAGCGGGAGTACATTTTTACCACACATTACTAGATTGGATGTTTTTCAGTGGTGCTCAGGATCTGCAAATCATTCATCATTGTCCTATCAGTCATCTCTCCTTACTCTGTTTATGTGGTAAGTGAAATTGTATGCATGTATACTACAATGTACCAGGCTACTGCTAGCAAGCGGCTAACCGTGTCCCTTCAGTGGCTCCATAGAACATTTCCTTCATTTTCCGTGCCTTTCCGAATATGGATTCACTATTCGGGCACATGCCTAGTTTGTATCAATACTTTAAATGGGCATTTATTTGTACATTTTTTGATTTTTACATACATTTTATTTCACTTTAACTGTGATTTTTCATTTTAATGTATCTACCTAGGCATTTTATTTTTATTCCAGTTTTAAATTTTGTTCAGTTTTAGTTATTTATTTATTTCCAGTTGGTAAATTTAGTCCTTCAAAACTAAATAAAAACTAGAAATGTTGCCAGCTAACTTAAGTCAAATCGATAATCGTGATTAATCACATCCAAAATCAAAATGTTTTTGAATATATGACTATATATGTAAATATTTCTCAAATATACATACACTACCGTTCAAAAGTTTGGGGTCAGTAAGACTTGTAATAGTCTTTAAAGAAGTCTCTTATGCTCATCAAGGCTGCATTTATTTGATTAAAAATATAGGAAAAAAACAGTAATATTGCAAAATGTTTTTACAATATAAAATAATGTTTTTTATTTTAACATACTTTAAAATAGAATTTATTCCTGTGATGAAAAGCTGAATTTTTATCAGCTGTTACTCCAGTCTTAAGTGTCACATGATCCTTCAGAAATCATTCTAATATGCGGATTTATTATTAGAATGATCAATGTTGGATAATATCAACAGTTGTGCTGCCAAATATTTTTTGGAACCTGTAATTTTTTTTTCAGGATTCTTTCATGAATAACAAGTTTAAAAAGTAGTGTTTATTCAAAATATAAATATTTTATAACAATGTAAATTATTTATTATTAACTTTTAATAAACTTTTAATTATTAACTTAATACATCCTTGGTGAAGAAAAGTATTAATTTCTTAAAAAAAAAAAAAAAAAAAAGAGACAATAAAAATGTACTGACCCCAAACTTTTGAACGGTAGTGTATGTATATACACAGTACAAACACATGTATTATGTAAACTTATTTTTGGATGCGATTCATTGGGATTCATTGATTTGACAGCACTACTTAGTTTAATTTTAATGAATGATAATACCCAGATTCATATGACTTGTGTCTACTGAAGCCATACGACAGGTTTGTGTGAGAAACAGTCTGAAATTTCCCCAGTGAAATCATTATTCAGACAAAAATGAAAATTCTGTCATTAATTACTCACCCTCATGTCGTTCCAAACCCACAAGACTTCAGAACACAAGATATGTTTTAATGAAATCTGAGTTTTCTGCAGTTGCAATGCAACTGACATGTTTGACAAGGCCAAGAAAGGTAGTAAGGACAACATTAAAATAGTCCATGTGGCATCAGTGGTTCAACTGTAATGCTATGAAGCTACAAGAATACCTTTTGTGCACAAAGATCTCACATGGACTATTTTAACAATGTATTTACTACCTTTCTGGTCCTTGAATGTGGTAATTACATTACAGTCTAAGCAGGGTCAGAAAGCTCTCAGATTTCATTAAAAATATCTAATTTGGGTTTGGAACGAGATAAGGGCGAGTAATTAATGACAGTTTTCATTTTTGGGTGAACTATCACTTTAACAATTGTGGTCACAATTCACTGTTATTGAATGTAAAAGAGCAGTTTGGACATTCCACTGTAAATCTCTCCTCTTGTGTTTCATGGAAGTAATACATGAAAGTGAGTAAATAATGACAGAATTGTCATTTCTGGGTAAGCTATCTCTTTAAGGATGAAAACATCCTATGGTCTTGACCTTCCCAGCACATTTTTTTTCTGTAATGTGTGGCAGGGCCAAATTTCCTGTGTTTGGCCCTTTCCATCACGGTCTTCAATATAACCCCCAATGTCTGATACAAATTGGTTCATTCGTCACTCAGAGCAGAAACACACAAGATCCCTCGACTGTCCACTTAGAACCCTGTGACGGTTCTGCCTCAGATCTGCCTCAGATCTGCTCACATGCAGCATTCAATGAAAAGCCAGATAAGGAGGGTCAGTCCTAAATCTCAAAAACATTGCTCGGTGAAATGAACTAGTCGATACCGTTTCTGGAGCAGCAATCACATCTCTGCTTTGGTGAAATGGAGGAAGATGATGAGGTACTGTAGCTGCTAAGGGAGAGGGAAACAGCCTATATGACTTAATAACAAGAAATTGGTCAGAAATGAAAGACGGGTGGTATGAAATTACGATTGTGACATGACGTGTGCTTCCCTATCACCCATCTGCACCCTGCTAGCGGGGAATTGAGTGTTTCCTTAATCCAAAACGAGGTGCTCATTTCATTTTATCTGCGTTCTCATTCATTTTTAATACGTAAAAGTTAAATTCTCAGTATTGCATATGCCTCACCGTTCAAAACTGATGACTGAAAAAGTTTTAAATAACTCGAAATGTGTCATGCTAAGCATATATTAGAATATATGAAAAGCCAATTACCTTTTTGCCTGAAGACACCCTGAAAGTCAGCTACAAGCAAACTTGGCAAGCACCAAAGCTAGCTAAATATCTATTCAGCTATATGTTTAATAAAGTTTACAGCTTCAATATTACTTTTTTGTAGTATAATACAGGGTAGGGGGCAATCTTATCTCAACCCGCCAATATTTGAGCTACAAGGGCTGCGCTAGTGACCTATCAAAGACGCATCATATTAAAGATTTCTTATCACTCTGCTTGGACCTGAAAAAATGGCCTGAATAACACCGAATGACACCCAAACCAGCACTTTTCGACAATTAAACTTGCATAACCATCAGTTTTTTTTAAAGGGTTTTACAAGACAACAAATTAGAAGAATAGTATTCATGCAAGACTACTGTAAAATCAAATATTTTTTCTCTTTTTTCTTTTGAGCGCTAACAATGTTAAGTACGTTAAGTTTTTATGCACCAAAGAAGTCATAATTCAGTGTTTCTTTCCATGCTTGATATAAAAAATTTTGACCTTTAGAATTAGAATAGGATGGGGTTTTGTATGGAAAGAGTATCCGCAACTGAAAAAAAAAAAGGTAACTGCAATTTTTTATCTCATAATTCTAAAGGTTTTTAATTTTTTTTTAAAGAAGTCTCTTTTGCTCACCAAGCCTGCATTTATTTTACCCAAAGGACAGCAAAAACAGTAACATTTTGAAATATTTTCACCATTTAAAATAACGGTTTTCTATTTGAATATGGTTTTCTATTTTGAATAAAAATGTGTGATTCAAAGCTGAATTTTCAGCATCATTACTCCAGTCACATGATCCTTCAGAAATCATTCTAATGTTCTGATTTGCTGCTCAAAAACATTTATTACGTTGAAAACAGCTGAGTAGATTTTTTTTCAGGTTTATTTGATGAACAGAAAGTTCAGAAGAACAGCATTTATCTAAAATAGAACTCTTTTGTAACATTTTAAATGTTTTATCATCACTTTCGATCAATTTAAAGCATCCTTGCTAAATAAAAGTATTAATTCTATAATTTCTTGATTTTTTTCTTGTTCTGAGTTTCTTGAACAGCAAATCCGCATATTAGAATGATTTCTGAAAGATCACGCGACACTGAAGACTGTAGTAATGATGCTGAAAATGTAGCTTTGACCACAGGAATAAATTACATTTTAAAATATAGTCAAATAAAAAGCAGTTATTTTAAATAGTAAAAATATGACCGCTTTTGCTATATTTTGGTTCAATTAAATGCAGGCTTGGTGAGCAGAAGAGAATTCTTAAAAAAAAACAAAAAAACTAAAAAAACATTAAAACTCTTAGTGTTCAAAAACTTTTGACTGGTAATGTAAACTCGCAATTCTAAGAATTTTTTTTTTTCTTTTCAATCTCACAATTCTGACTTTTGAACACAATTGTTAGTTAAGTCAGAACTGTGAGATATGAAATACTCTGAAGAACTTCCTGGCCTTTAAGATGAAGTAGTTGACCTGAACCTCCCCTTTTTTTCATATCTTCTTTTCATATTTTGCTTTATTAGTTATTTCCTTTTTTTTCTTTCCTAAAGTTTATTATTTATTTAAAATATTTAAGTTTGTGTATACATTTATGTATGTATATTTGTGTCTGTTAACACTAATTGTGTTTCTTATATTATGTTATCAAGACTGGTATTCTGAAAGTGTGGACTTGGTGTTTTTATTATTATTATTATTATTATTTTTTTTTTTTTTAATATTTTCATTTATTTATTTATGTTTTAATTTATGAAGTTGTACCTCTTCTGCAACCTCTTTCTTTGGCTGTTGCAAAGCCTTTCGAGTTAAACGACAATTTATGGACTAAACAATCACGGGACACTTTATTCCTTCACTGTCAATTCTGAGAACTTTGGAATGTTTTTTGAGTCAATATTATATGACCTGTGTTTTTTTTAAGTCGTGTTCTTGGGGGTGGGGGGTATTGATTGTAATTGTAAATGTAAAACTTAATAAAGAATATATATATATATATATATATATATATATATATATATATATATATATATATATATATATATATATATATATAAATTTTTTTTTCCCTCAGAACTGGACTCACAATTACATGTTTATATCTCACAATTCTGACAGGCAATTCTGCAAATTCAGGCATTTTTTTTTCTCAGAATTGCAAGTTAAATTGGAATTGCAAGATACATACAAGCCGTTCTGAGAAAAAAAAAAGAGTTTGTATCTCACAATTTTGACTTAATTTTAAAGTCACGATTATGAGATACAAATTTGCAACTCTGAGAAAAAACGTCAGAATTGCCTGTTTAAATCTCACAACTCTGACTTTATTACTCACAATTCTGAGAAAAAAGTCTGAATTGCAAGTTTGTATCACGCAATTCTGAAAAAAGTCAGAATTGCGAGAAAAAGTCAGAATTGTGAGATTAAAAAGTCGCAATTACCTTTTTAAAATTTTTATTCAGTAATGTCAACAGCATTTTGCAATGTGAAATCAGTAACGCATAAAAGTACTGACGTAAAACACAAATATCAAAATGGCTGGTTATTGCTCTTAATATTGTTATCGATATTATTTATGTTAATTAATCAAATATACATTAAAATACTACAACACTTTAGTATAGAGAACAATTCTCACTATTAACTAGTTACTTATTAGCTTGCCTATTATTAACATATTGGCTGTTTATTAGTACATATAAAGCACCCATTCTGCATGACCATACTCTACATCCCTAATCCTACCCAATACTTGACACTTAAACAAAGAAGAATCGCCATTCAAATCAGAAGCAAGATCAAAGCTAGCTTTTTTCCCCTCCATTTTTTCCTTGCCCCCTGATTCAAGAGTTAAATGTCTAGAAAAGACCTAAATCTCATGGCATTGCTACTTGATATTTACATTAAATTAACAACCGTCTACATCATGTAATCCACTTGGCTTTCTTTTGAATATGTATTCCTGTTGTAATTAAGCAAGCAGCTTGCTTTAAACAGTTTAAATGTTCTTGCAAACTCCAACATCATTATTCCAAAGGCAGCTGGTTGAAAACACTCTGAACGGGTTGTATTTGTGAAAGTGTAAAAACGAAAACCCAATCTGCATATCCCTCTTCCATTTTTGGCCTGGCTGTATGTGCGGAGATCATTACATCATTATTATCATCATCTGTTTATTCTGCGCTCTCCAAATGACTGAAGCAGAGACAAATCTGTATCGTTTCATTGCTGTCATCACTGCGGTTATACTTCATTAGGGGGTGAAATTATTTGTGACGTATTGCGCCTCAGAGAAGAAACATTCAGCGCCTTGGGCATTGCTGTGAGCCCACAGGTGTTTATTCAGATGGAGTCAGAACACAGCAAATAGAATAGTAATGGCAGGATCAGAAAATGCCATTCAAAGCACCCTGAATGCCTGTGAAAATTAATATGCTGGGCCTCATTTCATGCAAGCCTCTCGGCGCCGCTAAATATCCTTTCAGAGTCTGCTTTCATAATTTTCTCTGCACCGTTCAAGTCGCACGAGTCCAAAGAGACACGAAAAAGCATCTAAATAAGGATGATTGTTGACTGGCAGAGCACAATTCCTCTCTACAATAAGTTTGTATATTGCAATAATGTAATACCAATGTCATTAAAATGGCAATTTAAGCCACACCACACATCTGTTTAGATCAGGGTTAGAAATTAAGGTGAAATTAAGGGCAAACATCCCCCCATTTAAAAAAATAATAATAAATAAATAAATACATACACACAGTGCACAGCATAAATGAGCACCCCCTATGATTAAATATAAAAGATGTATTTTCTTAATAATCACTAATATGATTCATAATATAATTCGTAGTTCTTATTAACAACAGATTATAACTATATTCCATTAATATCTGTAAAATAAGTTGTTTGTTTACATTAAGAATTGCAGAAATTAGTACACCCTAGATTTAATTCAACCAAGTGTAATATTCTACTACTTAATATGTCCTCCATAACTCTAAATACACTGCTGTGAACCATCTTGGCACTGAGTGTACAAGCTCATGACAAATTTTCACACCTGCCCTGTTAAACTCCTGGAGGACAACCTGCTTAAATGCCCTGGTCTTTAATGGGGAGTGTTGCTCAGCTCGTCTCTACACAATCCCTCACAGATGCTCAACAGCATTAAGACTGAGTGAAACACATGTCCACTGAAGGATTTTCACCTTGGGAGAATAAAAATATTTATTGTTATATTGAAAAAATGCCCAACCATGCATGGAATGAGGAGAGGTTAGCATCTTTTGTTTCAAGTTTTTGTATTACATCACACAGTGGTGTGTGAATTTGTGACAACATTGATAAAGCACAATTCCCTCACTCCTTCAGCACTCATACATCCCTATATAAGAGCTGTACTACCACTGAAAGTCACTGTGGGAACCACACACTTCTCACTGTACTCCTCCTCTAGCAACACCATAACATTTTGGATGCTTTAAGTCTGAGTATGATTACTTAACACTTTTAACTATCAAGAAATTGCCTCTCTTTAACAGTTTTGGATCAACACACTTACCTGTTGATCAAAACCTGCCTTAAAGTTACACCAAAAATTTTATTTAGTAACTTTCAGGAGGGTGTACTCATTTTTGCAACACAACATTTTAGCACTTTGATAAGAAAATTGTATTTTCCTGAATAATTTTAACATTCTCCTTCGGTAACTGATCAAGCAGACTTATTGGAATATTATATCTCTAAAAAACTCTAATATGTCTTCTAAGTAACGGGTAATTGGATTTATTAAGTTTCAGAGGGGGTGTATTAAATGGAAGTATATGACATAAACGATTACTCACAGCACAATTTTTAATTAGTAAAGCTCATGAGATGAGCTCTACAATTATGACAAATATAAACACTGCTGATTATTGCTCTTGATGCTGTAATCACAATAGATTTTGGAATCAAATTTTTAATGATCAGTTAAATTGTAGCAGCCACAACTGCAATAATGGCTACATAATAATAACTGTGCAGCCCTACCCTGAAAAAGTAATGGAAAAGTTTATTTCTGACTCCGGATTGGATTCGAGCAGAAGGCAAGATGTGGCAATAATGGAGAAAACAACATTGCGCATCTGCGCTTCAGAGACTGAGGCTCAGAGATATCGCTCATGGATCCAGGCTGTCTCTACAAGCGTGATAATGCATGACTATATAGCTCCCCCTCAAGACTCAGGCTTAAGCCGCACGGGGAGCCTCTCCTGTATATCACGGCAAAGCCCTGAAAACTGCAGAAGGAAAACAAGGCCATGATGGAGATGTCATTGTTGCCAGTTAATCACTGCTTTGGGTGGGAGGGAGACTGACAACGTAGGGCTTTGGTATTGATGCCAGTATTGATCTCATAGAACAATGACCCGTAAGATCAATCTCAATGAAATAAGGTGACAACAGACCTGCTGCGGCACCTCAATCGATTTCACAGTTCTGAACGCAATTCCATGATACGAGATTTCACAATGGCCACATATACAGATACATACATACAAAATGTGGACACATACAATAGATCAGATAAATCCAGTGCGTGAAAGAATTCGCAGATGCCCGGCTGCCCTTCAGAAAGGAAGCTCCAAACACGAGCCTGCATGCAGAGACATGCTCAAGTGTTTTCACGCGGCCAGACTGAATATTTATATTGTAATGAGAAATGTGAAGGAGCGTCAATCATGAATTTCCCTTCCCCTGACAGTCTGCACATGTAAAAAGCAATATGACCACACTGATGGTCTGGCTTTTAAGGTGGCAGGGGTCAGCAACCTTTCTGACATGAATTTAAATATATTCTGTTAATCACTGTGCCACATTGCATAAAAATATGTTGTGATGTCTGCAGAGCAGGATGCTTGACTCTGCTTCCTAGAAAAAAATTGGCATGCAAATTACCACCTCATTGTGTACTGTTATTTCCATTCACTACATTATGTGTGCTGTGGAGGTAAACAAGTGCATCTTGTCCCTTAATGACGCGATTTTGAGTGTCAACATTACTGCCAGAATCAAATATACAGAGTTGAAAAGGAAAGTAACTCAAGCAGATGTATTAGTCTGCAGAGATCCTTATTTTTACCATTGTTCACAATGGAATCTAATTTATGAGAAAGTATCACTTTTGAAAGCAAAAAGCAACTAAAAAAAACACCCACAGTATCACAGTTGTGTGCAAGAGTTACATGTTTTCCCACTTAAAGTCAAGTCAAAATGAATTTTACTGTTGCTCTTTTGGTCATTTTCTAGAAGAAATAAAAAATGATACACATTTGAGGTCAAAGGTTTACATATACTTTGCAGAATCTGCAAAATGTTAATTTTACCAAAATAAGAGGGCTTATACAAAATGCATGTTTTTTTTTATTTAGTACTGACCTGAATAAGATGTTTCACATAAAAGACATTTACATATAGTCCACAAGAGAAAATAATAGTTGAATTTATAAAAATGACACCGTTCGAAAGTTTACATATGCTTGATTCTTAATACTGTGTTGTTACCTGAATGATCCACAGTTTTTTTGTTTAGTGATAGTTGTTCATGAGTTGTTCTTTTTGTCCTGAACAGTTAAACTGCCCGCTGCTCTTCAAAAAAATCCTTCAGCTCCCACAAGTTCTTTGATTTTTTAGCATTTCTATGTATTTGAACCCTTTCCAACAATGACTATATGATTTTGTGATCCATATTTTCACACTGAGGACAACTGAGGGACTCATATGCAACTATTACACAAGCTTCAAATGGTCACTGATGCTCCAGAAGGAAACACAATGCATTAAGAACCGGGGGTGAAAACAGAATGAAGATGTGTACATTTTTCTTATTTTGCCTATATATCATATTTTTTTCCATTTAGTACTGCCCTTCAGAAGCTACAGAAAGCTGCTTTCATACTGCACGTTGATTCCGGAAAAGTGCCAGAAAATTGCCAGAGTGCCTTCTGTGTGAACACAAACACGTTCCGGGACTGATTCTGAGAATGATCCCGGGTTGGGGACTTAGTAACATTGCCGGGATCAGTCCCGAAATGAGCGCTGTGTGAACAAAAGCCAGAAGCGATGCCGTAAAGGCTGTGTTGTAGTGATGACGCACGTTATTGTGCAACTCTTTTAGCGTGTGATTTGACAGGAAGTCAGCATTCAGGAGGAACAAATATGTGTAAACAGGAATGACGCAGAGATAAGGGAGCTTCTCACTATCACTATCCGCACTGAAGCGGAGATATAGCCAGTTTAACGGTACGCATCACATTACACGTTGTATCCAAATGTTACGTGTCTTTATGGGATCTTTACAGGTTGTGTGTGAATGCACACACAGATTCTGGAAAATCACTGGCAGTGTGAATGATCCAAAATCAAATGATTCCAGGACAAATCACGGGACACATCACCGGTGTATTTTCCGGAATTGCTGTGTGAATGAGACTGAAGATACTTACATGTTTCTCAGAAGACAAAATAAGTTAAATTTACCCTGATCTTCAAATTCAAAAAGTTTTCACCCCTGGCTCTTAATGCATTGTGTTTCCTTCTGAAACATCAGTGTTTGAACCAACTGTAATAGTTACATATGAGTCCCTTAATTGTCCTCAGTGACAAAAGATGTATCTTTAAATCATACAGTGATTGTTAGAAAAGGTTTAAATTCACAAAAATGCTGAAAAAACAAAAAAAGTGTGGGATCAAGGATTTTTCTAAAGAACAGTTTACCTGTTCAGGACAAACAAGAGACCCATGAATAACTATCACTAAACAACAACAACAACCCCCAGCTCTGGATCATTCATGTAACAACACAGTATTAAGAATCAAGCGTATGTAAACTTTTGAACAGGATCATTTTTATCAATTCAACTATTATTTTATCTTGTGGACTATATGTAAACATCTTTTATGTGAAATATATTATTCAGGTTAGTAATAAATAATAAATAACATGCATTTTGTATGATCCCTCTTATTTTGTTAACATTATTTACATTCTCCAGATATATGTAAGATTTTGAATTTTTGACCTCATCTTGCCAAGTACCAACCCAGTGTTTACAAATTGAACGTGCAAAGAAAGTCAAACGCCCTTTATAAAAAAAAAATAAAATAAAATAAAAGGTTGGACAATTTTGAAGTAGGAGGAGAAAATTATTTTTTAAACTGAAGTACATAGGCGAAAAACTGTGTAAAAGAATATAATGCATAAGGCCACAGACACACATCGCAGAGTTAGTGCAAGACAAGCATTTGTGGTTAAAAAGTACCCACAAGTTTTCTACGCCCCATGAGGCTTTGCGTCAAAAGTGGGAGCGTCTTCCGGATCAAAGTAAACACTCATTCATTCAACAGTTGACAGGAGTGACGGGCAAATGAAGCCTCGTGAAGCACCGAGACTTTCCTCTGACTGTTTCGGGAAAAGATTCAAAGCTTGTATGACTGGGTATTTAAAAATTATTAAATAGATCCCAATGAAAATGTACTCGCAAAGTAAGATCTGGGGATCGAACATTAGGACACGCAAAGTGAATCGCGCACATGACTGGACAGAAAGTGAGGCTTCTACGAAAGAGATTTCTATGTTAACAAGCCTCGAATCGAGGCTTCATCTGGCATGCCCTTTAACACAAGCTCTGATGTCTCAGTTCAAATGTCATTTCACTAGTTGACAATCATTCAAGATTTAGCGATCCAAACTTGCTAATGATGTGGGAACACAAATTCGAAAAGCATATGTTGTCCATAAGAACGTAATGATATCTCTCATAAAGGTGTCCAAACAATGGTCTAAAAAACACTTAGGCTCTTCACTAATTAGCACACAAAATACCATTGGTATACTACGTCCGCCGCCTCACCGGAAGTTGTACCCACGTTCTTTTTTACAGTAGCGCCCCCGGAAACTTCTGGATATATATATATATATCTCGTTTCACTAGATAAGACTAGATTATTCCACAACTGGGATCATGTAAAAGCCCTTTGAAGCTGCATTGAAACTGCAATTTGGACCTTCAACCCATTGACTCCTACTGAAGTCCTCAAAAACCTGGGGGTTAGTAAATTATCAGGAAATGTTTATTCTGGAAGTGAACTAATGCTTTGCATGGGAAAAATATTTCTAAAACCAGGGCCATTGAAACATGTGGAAGATCACTGAAAGTACTCCATTTTGGCAAAGTTTATAATTAATACTGGTTGTGTATACTGGCTGCCATTACTCCATTGGTTGTTGCTACAGGTGTTGCTATTTCTGCTTGGTCTGTTATATCAGCAGTTAAAAAAACTGAGGCATGTGGACGTAAATGAGTCGTAATATCACTGACATCTAAACGACTGACGTAGCTAAACCAACAAGCCATTTCTCCCGGCGTGTCACTATTACAAAGTGATTTTTTATTTGTTCGGTCTCTGAGGTGAATGTCAAATGATTTGAATAAATGTTATCACTTGCTGATGACTTCTGTTCCGTAAACATCAGACATTTGCATGCAAATGTGATAGGATGATCCTGCAGGTATTTATAAGATGACAAACCTGTTGTCAGACGGTAAAAGCGACATGAGCGCCAGGGCAGAGAGCTTTCTCCTCTCAGGCTGGGTGATGTTGTCCATGCGGTCCACCCACATCTCAATCATACTCCCCAAGAGCTGGTCTGCCTGAGAAAGCAGAGATCACAATGATAAACAATCTCGTTCATATAATTCTCATTTATAATTTAGCTGTGCACAGGTAAGCGAGGCACACTGGGAACAAGATTAATACACCTTTCACAAGATAAGAGGAAAACATTAGAGTACGTCGAGCCGCCTGACAGGGCGAATATATAAAAACCAGCATCTTTGAAGTTATTTGGCTGATACTGTAAATAATGAAGGGGTCTCAGCAGAAAAGATATTTCTGGGATTGAGGAAATTAAGGAGAAAACTGATATATGCTGAGACTACAATAGTGCAAATGAGTTCAATTATTCGGTGGGGAGATACGGCCCAGGGTTGAAAGGGAATGATGCTGTGTGGGCGGCTCAGCAAAGCATCTGGGTCCACTGGGACCAAATTACAGTAAGATCAACTCCCAAAAACCCAGCGAAATATATACGACGCACAGAAGAAGAAAACCAGGCCAAGCTTGAGGATTTTTTGTTTGTTTGTTAATGATTTTTTGCTTCAGTCTATTTGACCTTGACAAAGACGTATAAAGAAAGCACCAGGAAAAGAAGTGCTTTTTTTTTTTTTTTTTTTTTTTTTTCCATCTTATTGTGTTTAGTCCTCCAACATCTGAGGCAAGTGCACTTGAGTTCTTTGATTTAGTAATTTGTTATAAACCAATATTGAATTTCAGGCTGATATCCACAAATAGCTTTTATAACAACAGTTAAAGTGGAAATTCAGCCATGGCTATTCATAATATAACATGGCATCCCCAACCTTATTGCTTAAATACTCTATTGATCTATTATTAGTGTGATAAGTGATACAAAAAACACTGCCACAGCTGTTATTAAGCAATACTGAGTATTTATTATCTATTATATCAGTGTTATTATAATTTACTAAAATTATAATTAACTAAAATATTATTATTATTATATATAATTATTGTTATAATAATTCGAATTATTATTATTATAATAATTATTATCATTATTACTGTTAAAAAACATTTGTCTATTTGAAATAAAATAAAGGTTAACCAAAATAAAATACATAAAAAATAAACTGAATTAAACTGAACTGAACAAAATAAATGTAAAAAGAATACACACCGAAGAATGAAATATTGGTGAAATCCTATTACTAGTAAATGGATAAAAAATAAAAATTGAACTAAAATCTACAGAAATTTACTTTAAAACAGAAATGCCAAAAAGACAAAAATACTAAAATGAAAACTGAATAATATTTTTGCATTTTTTTATATATATATGTATATATCATTATATTACATATTCTGTTCTATTAATATTATTATTTGTTTGAAGTGTGTGTGTACACACAAAAAATTAATTTGAAAAAAAAAAATACACTGAAAAATAAAATGTTGGTGAAATTCTATTACTAGTAAATATGTAAAAATTTTAAACTGAACTAAAATCAACAGAAATGTAATTTAAAAACAGAAATGTCAAAAAAAAAAAAAAAAAATTATTAGACAACATTAAATTATTAAATTGACATTAAATGATTGAATTCTAATACACATACACACAAAAAAAATCTAAAACGAAAAATAAAATATTGGTGAAACTATATTGCTAGTAAATACACCAAATTAAAACTGAACTAAAATCTATATAAATGTAATTAAAAATGCCAAAAAAAAAAAAAAAAAAAAAAAAAATCCCAGACAAAATTACTACAACTTCAAAATTAAAATGAAACCTAAATTAAAATAACTGAATTCTAATGGATTCTAACTGAATTCACACAAATATTAAACCTTAAATAAATACAAAATTAAAAATAAAATAGTGGTGAAACTACATGGCTAGTAAACAGCTAGCTAGTAGAAACAACAACAACAAAAAATTTGAAGTAGAAAGTAGAAAAAAAAATTTGAAGTAGAAAGAAAATATTTTGAAGATTTTGAAGAAATTTTGAAGTAGAAAGAAAATATTTTTGTAAAAGTAACCTCCAATAAATCATTTTATTTACAACTTTTAAAAATACATCTATATTTTTGCATATAAATGAACGTGGTTTTTTTTGCATCAGAACTAGCTATTCTCTGTCAGGTGGCCTGGCATTCATCCTCACCTCCTGGTTATATTCCGCAGCCATTTGAGTGAGAAGTGATGTGAAAAAGCCTGAATTCTGCAGGAGAATCCGACCCGTCACGCCCAGGTATGTCGACATAACCACAGGATACCTCTGCAGTCAAACACACAGAGATGTGTAAACATTAAAAACTGGAAACAGGACATAAAAAACTAGGTTAGTGCAATAGGACTACTATAATAGACTGTAGTGTGTTCAAACTCACTTCGCCTTCAACTATCCCCCGTATCACAGATGGCAGAAGAGGTTGAAACATATGCGAGCCCAATAGAGGACTTACTTTTATGGCAATTTCAACAACCTGCAAGAAACAAAAAGAAAGAGAATGATAAAATATATATCTACATGCATATAACCTAAATATTTTTTATAAGCAAATTTTTTAATTAGTACATCACAATTTTTTGAACATTTTCGAGTGATTAGATTCGTTCAAATGGGAGTAATTCAATGTACTCAAATCTATCATCATTTTTTAGATCCCTAAACAGATTAATTTAGAAATTACTTACTATTAATAGAGAACTGAGGTCTTAAGGACCCCAAAAATAAAGAATGAGAAGCCAAACATTGAATTTTAAGTCAAATATGACTTGTTCAAGGGCACAACGATGGTTGTTCAAGTCTTGATTTATGCAGGAATCAAACCAAAGGGACTCTATTAATAGATTTTAACACCATTGTGAATCGAGGAGGAGAAGGCCTGGAACAGGCCTACTAACATGGCCTTTAGGAAATGAAATGGGCAAATAAAAAGCACATTAAATTACTGTGAAATTCACAATTCTCTTTAATATTATATCACCAGCAAAATCAGATCGAACATATCATAAATATTCTACATATATCACCCAGTTCTGCTGCACTTCTGACCTTGAGGACAACCAACTAATTTTCAATGATGTGAAATTGCCTAGCTGTTCTGAAAGAGGGGAAGAGGAGCTTGTAGTTGTGTGAATTCTGTTGTCAGACTATGTATTGGCTTGAGAAGGGATCTTGGCAGCCCAAGGCCATTACCCTCCCATTCCAGCCTCACTTTGACAGGATGCAGGATGAACCGCTCCCTCAAGGTGCGATACGGTTTTCATTTTTCTTCCTCAAGCCACTGATGCACAAACAGCCTGGCACATAGAGCGGAACTTTACTTAAGTGACTACAGAGGGGTAATCTAGAAACAACATGTATAAACGAAGGCGTCTGATGTGTCTGGATTACAGCCACGGTGGAGCAGAAAGCTCGAGCTGGCACAGCTTTCCTAAACTGCTGCGGGAATTATGCCACTTTCTCTTTCAAAACATTGAGAGAAACAGGAAAACAAAATGAGAAAATACTTGGGCACACTTTACAGTTTTGAGGTTCACTTACAGTATATTTTACATCTTGACTTCCATTTACTAATAAATATTTTATGCAGATAGAAACAAAACATCATGTGCAGGCTTCCACAGATGTTGCATTTGTAGCAAGTTAACTAACAGAAAATAACTGTTTTCCTTTTTCTTTTTAGTAATTGTAGCAGTTGCGGTAAATTACAATACGTATATGTAATAAAAAAACTTAGCAGAACAGTACTAAAACCCTTCCTTTTGTTAAAAAACAGCAATGCCCTTATAATGAAAGCTCATGGAAGCTTAAAACACACATTGTTGTAAACACTTTTTTAAACAAATAATTATATGTGCTTACATGCCACTAATTCATTTGCATGACTTACAGACACACGATACAGTGCAATCCATTAACTGTAAAGCATTGTTTATAACAGGGGTCACCAACCTTATTTTATTTGAGAGCTACTTTTTAAAAACGAAAGTGGCTGAGAGCTACACGTTATACAATACTTACATCTCTTAAATAATGTATCATAACTCTCATATTAACAATCTAGACTGATACACACCATGTTTTTGTACACACATCACCCTTTAATGTCAGAAAAAAGAACAGAATCAGAGAATACAGCTCTTTATGGAAAAAGGTATTTTGCTCATTATTCTCTAGATGTCTACATGTAACTATAGTTGTTTTTGAAGTGTTTTTGGTCATACAGATAAAAGTAATACATCTTTTACATCTGTAAAAACTATGTTTATTTGTGTGCACTCACAATAACAACTAAATGTGCTTTTGTAAAATAATTAAAGCACACAGGATGCACTTTCAACCATCTCGGTCTGTGAACTTGAGTGCGAATTAAACTGTTTAAACTTGCCTTACAGACATGAAAAATATATATAAAAAATATGTAATCCGTATGAAACATGCATACAGAAGCATCACTACTGCGGAGACGATGTCGGTGTCACTGACTTCATCTCATAATTCGAAAACTAAGAAAGCACTAGTTTATCACTAAATTATTAAAACATTAATGCAATCTCCTTGCTGTTTTCCCTGACACATTCATAACCATTATATCTGCCGGTGTGCTGTGGTAAGCTTTTTTGTTTGCGCTTGAATGCTTATTTGACGATGGACTAGGCCAGGGGTGGCGAACTCCAGTCCTGGAGAGCCGCAGCCCTGCAGAGTTCAGCTCCAACCCAAATAAAACTCACCTACCTGTAGCTTCTTAGTAAGCCTTCAGACCCTGATTAGCTTGTTTAGGTGTGTTTGATTAGGGTTAAAGCAAAACTCTGCAGGGTTGCGGCTCTCCAGGACCGACGTTCGCCACCCCTGGACTAGGCAATTAAATGATTTATATGGTTTATTACTAAATGTGTGACTAATAGTCGACTAATGCTTAAAATCAACGACTACTAGTTGACCAGAAAAATCTTTAGTCGAAGGCAGCCCTACATTTTATCTACTCCATAAACAATTCTACATAGGCTACCTTATTATCTGACGTGTTTATATATTAATTTTTAGGATGCACATTACATCTACCAGTTTTAAAAAAACAAACATTTGGTCCAATTTTCACATTGGTCTGAAAACAAACAGCAGATAGGCTGAATGAAAACGTAAATCCACTGTCTGACAGCAGGTGGCGCTCATGGAAAACCAGAAATAGAGTTATTTCCATAGTAAACTCTGTAAACAAAGCAGCGCTGAGCCTATAAAAGCTGCTTTATTAGGCATTAAAAGGGGGTGGGTCTAATGCTGTTGTATGCATTCTGAGTTATTTACACTGTTAAAGAGTTGGATTCTCACATTAAACACGGCCAAAGTGTCAAAAAGCTATCTGGATGTGTGACAGAGTATTTCTGTGCCAAATACACTCCTTCCGGGTTCGTACAATTTTCATAAAGCTTTTTTGTGATCATGGCTCTTCATGACGTTATGAAGTGCAGAATTCCTTGTATGGAAAAAGCATTGTAAGCCTAAGTTAATCATAAAACCATTGTCATCAATGGAGCTAAGATCATCTTAGGCTTACGATGATGGTCTAAATAGTTAAAACCCCTCTCAAAATGCTTGCTACAGTAGTGAAAAACGCAGATAATTGGACCAGATCCAATTTTTTTTTTTTTAAGACAGATCAAAGTTTTGGTCGCATTTATTTTTTAACATGCGAAAATTTCGGACTCAGTGTGCAGTCCACCTTTACATGGAGGAAAAAATAAAAAGAATATGCCAACAAAAATTTTCTAAAGACAGTCGGTTCCCTATACGCATTCATATAATTCATTCATTAATAGTCTCATGTGTTTCCACACACAATGAAAAACGAGCATGTTCCTTGTAGTCGTATAAGCGTGATGATGTGCTCGGTTGAAACGTAGTTTTTTTTGTTCTATTGTTGGTTATTATGTTAAATTGTAATTACACCTGCAGGTTCAGAAATAAATAGAAAAATAACACCCCAGGCAATATGTCAGTTTCTACTCGATTTGCATTGGAAGGGGAGGGACAGCTTTCCGTACAGGACAGCTCACTCTGATTGGATGAAATTCACACGTCTTGGCGAGATACATCCAGACTTTCTAGCATTTTTTGCTTAGAAAAATGTGGGATGAGTTAAAATGATTTCTTGTGGTTAGCAACTTATGCTGGAACTGTTGATAGAGCTTGAACTCTGAACATTCATTTACAATCCATCATATAGAAATACACTGACCACATCAGTTGTGTAAGTAGTTGTAAAAATGTTTCTCAGAGGAGGATCTGGGCACTGACAGTCCGCAAGCTGGTGGTCAGTGTGTGTGAGCATCCAAGGACGCCCCTACGGGCTCCCACTTGTACTTGGCTCCAGCTGCACAGTTTGCTCTTCAAATCAATCACTAACTACCACATGTTTCCCTGCGGATGTCCTGGCCAGGGCGGATAGAAGGCCAAAAACATGTTCCTAAACCTCACTGAAATCATTCAAGCTAGCCTGACATACAGCCCTAGTTTCATGCAAGTTTTCTAAAAGGATAGTGAAAATTCTGTCATTATTTATTCACCCTCATGTTGTTGTAAACTCCCTAACTAACTGTCTTTGTTTCTTCCGTGGAACACGCACAAACCATACACACAAAAAAATACTTTTTTATGGCACTTTTGTGCCTGTTTTTAAGCTTGGAAGATTTGGTTCTCACTCACATGGAATCGAAAACTCAGCACAGATTTTCTCCTTTTATTTAGTTGGAAACATAACGGGTGTGAATAAATGATGACAGACTTCTAAGTTTTAGCTGAACTATCACTTTCAGCCTGACAAATCCTATCGCCATGGTGAACAACATCTCTATCTGATTCTTGAGCACTCGTTAACACAAGCGTTTTAAAATTAGTTCCTCTTGACAAAGGTGATTTCACTCATAAAAAGACATGAACTGTAAAGCCCTTGATTCATATACACCATCAGATAGCTAAATAGCCTGTCATCTCTCATTGTCCTTTAGCCTTTGACTTCAGTGACATCTCTCCAAACAAATTTTACTGAGAAGATGGCCTCTTCTTTCGGTGTTAATTAAAAACGTCAATAAAGAGAAAGCAGCACCGCCAGATACTGCTGATTTAAACGAACAGTTAATTAGGGAGTTACAAAGCTCTTGCCCATGGACCCGATGATTTACGTACCAAACATGCTACCTGGGGTGTAAGAAGGCAGGGAATCCTCTGTGAGGTTAATCGAATGGCTGCCCACACGTCTGAGGCTTTCACTGCCTACACAGATGCTTTAATGCATTCAGAACAGCTCCCATGTTGAGAAGCAAACGGAGGAGTGCGGGTCTGACAGGCTGATATGTACAGACTTATAAAATGTTAACTTACTAACCTTTAAAAGAATAATTCAACCAAAGACAAAGTTATTCACTCATTCCAAAGGCGTATTACTTTAATTGTTCACAAAATGAAATAATAAAGGATAAATTCACTTCCAGAATAAAAATATCCTGATATTTACACACCCCCGTGTGAAGATGTTACACATGCCTTGCTGTCAGTCACAAAGAAATTAAGGTTTTTGAGGAAAACACTACAGGATTTTTTTCCATATGTGACCCTGGACCACAAAACCAGTCTTAAGTCGCTGGGGCATATTTGTAGCAATAGCCAAAAATACACTGTATGGGTCAAAATTATTGATTTTTCTTTTATGCCAAAAATCATTAGGAAATTAAGTAAAGATCATGTTCCATGAAGATATTTTGTAAAATTCCTACTGTAAATATATCAAAACTTAATTTTAGATTAGTAATGTGCATTGTTAAGAACTTTATTTGGACAACTTTCAAGGCATTTTTTCTCAATATTATGATTTTTTTGCACCCTCAGATTCCAGATTTCAAATAGTTGTATCTCAGCCAAATATTGTTCTATCATAGCAAACCATACATCAAAGAAAAGCTTGTGGTCCAGGGTCACATATAGTGGACTTCAATGGGGATCAACGGGTTGAAGGTCCAAATTTCAGTGCAGCTTCAAAGGGCTCTACATGATCCCAACCGAGGAATAAGGGTCTTATCTAGTGAAACGATTGGCCGTTTTCTTAAAACTACAAATAATTATATACTTTTTAACCACAAATGCTCGTTTTGCACCAGCCCACCATTGCCTTCTACAAAAAAAAAAACAAACAAACAAAAAAAAAAAAAAAAAGGTAAAACAATTAAGTCTGATGCTTTTAAAGTTGGACGTGAACATGAGACCTTTTTGAGCCAAACTTCACAGATGAAGAACTAAGCGTTTGTGACTGTTCCAACTTGATTATGAAATTTGTGAAGATGTGCATTCACATTGCAAAGCTAATGCAAGATGAGCATTTGTGGCTAAAAAGTATATACATTTTTATATATATATATTATATATATAAAAAAAAAAAACATAATTTCACTAGATATGACCTTATTTGGCTGGGATCATGTAGGGCTGCACTGAAACATGTAGGGCTGCCTCCATTGAACCACTCCACTATATGGAGAAAAATCCTGGAATGTTTTCTCAAAAACCTTGATTACTTTTTGACTGAAGACAAAAAGACATGAACATTTTGGATCAGTGGATTATAGTGTGGACTGTAAAAATGGAGATTGACTCATGTTTAGTCATGCAACGCATATTTTATCAATAGATATCCATGTTTATACCGGTATTGTTCCTGTTATGTGCTACTTCTACACTGTTGCTACAAATATTACGCTCTTCACATTACAGTCCAGCAAAGATGATGGAAAATTTACACAATTGCAGTCCTGCGAGAAAACAGTTTGGCACAGTTAACCACAGGGCAGTTGCATTTTAGATCAAACATATAATGGTGAGTGAGCACGATCTGGAAGTGTCAAGTGAATGATGAGATATTTTAGTAAATAAAAAGATCCTGACAGAAGAATTGCGTGAAAACTTCTGTCTGTTCTGTCTGTATCATCTCAGTAAGCTTTTATGAGGTTTTACACAAGGAGAATTTAATATTTTTCGACATTTCAGTGTGTATAATAAACTTTTGGAAAATGCTGTAAAACACTAAAGTGGATGGAGAGGTTTTTGAAACAAAAACATTTTTTTCAAATGTATCCAGATTAATGCAGACGTAGCCTTTGGAGATTTGTAATACAGCAAACACATCTTATTGACGACTTTTCATTTTTCACCCTAAATGACCATCTACTTTCAGTGTATGGAAAAGAGGTATTTGGACTTTCTATTCAAAATTCAGTTTTATTTAACGCAGGACAGAATTGAAATGACGGGGGGGAAAGTAAATGATGCAAAACGATTTATCAGAAGATCAAACAACTCCGCTTTATATCTAATATGTACATTGCATACTGTACATTTAGTTCATTTAGACAATGATGTGGGGACAAAAAGACCACCAAAGTTGCTTCTGAAAGTATGATGTACAGGGATTCAATAACAATAAATCAGTTTGAGAATGCTGTAGGTTTTTCCCCAGCATACCCTACTTTTTATTTTCCACAGATGTCTTGTACACACAGATCCCCACCATCAAAAGCCACAAAACGAGGCTTTCTATCAAACTGTCAAAAAATATACATGTACGTCTCAGATAACCTTAGGCTCGTTTTTTTCCAATTAAAGTTGCCTTCACTCTCGTGGAAAGATGCTGCCTGTTGGCACAATGGAAGACGTGGAGCGGGTAAACACTTGCGCAAACACCTGCGCTCCACGCTACTTAGAAATGTGTGAGAAAAAACAACTAAAGTTAATTAGAAAAGTTTCACAATGCCCTGAAAAGATGACAGAACAACAATCTCTCCACAATGACACTAATATATCCAAAACCTCTGGTAATGCTCCTTTTCCTAGCACTCCAGCTCTTCTTGCAGAGGAGCAGAGCGTGTTTTACGCTCCAAATTGGCTTGGGGGCCCAGATGAGCATCTGCTAACCTATGAAGGAGCAGCTGGAGGCCAAAACGAAAAGCTTTATCTCTAACGGCAGCATCCTGGCAGCCGTTCCACAGCGCTCTGTCCCTCCGCCTCCAGAGGACCGGAACCGCAGTGCGGACAAGAAGTTTGCTTTGAAGCCCACATCAGACAGGCTTCAGCCGTATGACCCCTGTACGATAATTATATGTCCTACAAGGTCCAACTGGTCACATTGGTAAATGAATGAATAAAAATGGTTGAAAATAAGTTGATAAAATACCGGGATCCTACGCATAGCTCTTTCATCCCTTCTTCAAAGTAAAAATCTGCCCCAACTCTTGGTGTGGAAACAGTCTCAAAAAGCACGCCTCTTCTGTCAGATCTAAGAGCTTGAGTGCATTAGCTAAAGCAAGCGAAGTTGAGAAGGGCTTCAAAAAAAAGCTAAGCTGACTGTGGTCTAGTCAAAACCAAAACGACAGGGTTGAGGAATGGGTTTTCTAGTCATTATTCTGCAGCAGTGTCAGTTCACAACAGAGAGCTTTGCGGGGAAAGATCGAGTTGTACCTTCAGAACCTGGACTTGGCCTTCCGTGGTGATGTCTCTCAGCAGTTCACAGAAAGATCTGCAAAGGGCTTCAGCATAGTTCTAGAGAGAGATAAGCACATGTAAAAACATAGCACAGTCATTGCATACCGTACATCCTATTTCCTTGGTTGTGATTGGCTTAAAAAGTAAATTAACACACACTTGTGACCTTATTACATTACATTTGCTTGCTCTGTTTGCTAAAGGCCCAGATAGACTTCAAACGAAGTTCATTTTTGTTTGGGGGAAGTTCATTTTGTTTTGTTAGGCTGAGTGACGTATACTGATTTCGAACATTCCGACACCCCCGCGCTACTGGAGACAAGCTGTAGATTAATGTATATACGTGTTGCGCCACCCGCACATGTGGTCAGGATATTATAGACAAAAGAATAATGATTAGCAGCAGTTCAGAGTCAAGTATCATGTTTGCAATACAAAAGAACCATTACATTTCCAAAATCAGTCCTTTATGGGAAGTGAGAATGGCTCATAGTCTGAAAACATTAGCTTGATGTGAAAAAATATTAGAGTCATCTCAATATCACAAACCTGTTACTTTATCTTTGTTTATTTATTTTACTAAACTGGGTAAATCACTGCACCTTTTTATATTTTATGTGGTGTCGTGATTTAATTTTTATTAAAATACATTTATTATTGTATGTTCTTTTTGCGTTTCATTTATTGTTTACCTTTTAAATTCGCTTACTAAAAAAACAGCAGCAGCAGTATAGTGTAACATCATTTATTTGAAACAAATGTATTTGCTACTCGCCGCCTTATCTCCACTCTTTCCTTTTATTCTTTTCATGGCTTTGGAAAACTTGTCTCGGATGTTTCTCCACGTCGCTCTGCATAACTCTTCATTGCAATTTCTTTCTAGGATCTTAAACGCCTTCTCTTTGAAATTGCAGTGTGTTCATGTAGCTAGTAACTTGGTGTTGTTGTTGTTTTGGATGTTGTTCTCCCGTCTGACCTCTGTGGGATGAATAATAAAACTGGGGGAAAAAAAATCTCTCAAAGAAGGTGGACTTCTAGAACACACCCACCGATTGTGTAATCACCATGGACCAATGGTAGCTCAAAGGTGTTTAGGAGCTAAAACGAACTCCCCCAAAAAGTTCACTTTGGTGAGCTGTTTCGAACAACCAAACTCCAAACGAACTTCGCTTCGGCCTGATTTTTTCTGTCATATCAGTTCGTTCTTTGATTTGGTTTGAAGTATATCGGGTCCTTAACAAAGCCCCTTAGTTCTTCTAACATCTTAGGACTTCTTGCTTCATTAAAATATTAAAATACTCAAATATAATTTCAGAAATTCTTGTTAATGTAAACAAAAATGTCTGTTGCTATTTTTGCTATCACCTTCTAACTAGGGCTGGGTTTTGACACAAATTTCACCAAATTTCACAAGCGATTTAATTTGATGTTGATTATTTGGGATATACATCAGGTACAATACATGTCAAATTTTACTAATGCTGTAAAATAAAGGAGAGTCAGGTACTACATTACTTTAATACTGAAGGTTAAAATTAACTGATTTGTATTCAAACTCTTAAATTACACTCAGGTTTTGTAATATTTGTTACAATAAGTTGTTATATTGACATCTTTCTGCAGTTGAAACACTGATTAAGTGATTACATTAGACAAAAATGGATTTTTCTGTAAGCTGTACTATTTTTTTAAACATACTTTTGTATGTTAATTTTGTGCTGAACTGGCATTAAAGCGGAGAAGATAATCAGTTCATGTGTGCCTTGCGCTACCGCTTCTCTTGAACTGAGGCGCTACAGCGATGTCACTTCACAATAAACAACACCAAAACGTATTTATTGCTTAAATATTGTAATACAATGAACAGAATTTGAAATCTGAGACTTTGTTTCATATCAAAAGCAACAAAGCACAAAACCTACTGCGATTTATTGGATAGGAGGTGCACTTTAATTTTCTATTCATTAACTGAAAACAGGTTAGAGTATGGAAGCCTGTTTCAGACACCGAATAAAAAAAATAACAGTAATTGCGACTTTTAATGTCATAATTCTTTTTTTTTTCTTGTAACTGTGATCTTGCATCTCGCAATTCTGACTTTTTTTCTCTGAATTACATGATACAAACTCGCAATTCTGACTTTTTTCTAAGAATTGTGCAAAATAAATATGCAACGAGTTATAAAGTCACAATTCTGAAAAAATTAAGTCAGAATTGTGAGATATGAATTCACAATTCTGACTTTTTCCCTCAGAATTGCAAGTTTATATCTCGCAATTGTGAAAATTTTTACATTTTTTCTCAGAATTGCGAGTTTATATTTACACACAATTGCAAGTTAAGTCAGAATTGCGTTTCCGACTTTTTGCCTCTGAATTGCGAGAAAAAAGTCAGAATAGCCAGCTTATATCTTGTATTTCTGACTTTTTTTTCTAAGAATTGTGAGATATAAACTTGCAATTGCGAGTTATAAAGTCACAATTCTGAGAAATGAAGCCAGAATCACGATATATAATCTCACAGTTGTGACTTTTTTACTCACCGCGAGTTTATATCTCACAATTCTGAGGAAAAAGTCAGAATTGTGAGTTTATTCTGCAATTCTGACTTTATAACTCGCAATTGCGAGTTCATATCACGCAATTCTGTATTTGTAGCTTGCAGTTGCCAGTTTATATCCTGAAATTCTGAGAAAAAAAGTCAGAATTGTGAAATAAAAAGTCGCAATAACCTTTTTTTTTTTTTTAATTCAGTGGCTGAAACAGGCTTCCATACTAGACTAATTGATTCTTGGGATTTAAGAATTTATTTAGTTTTATAAAAATAAGACTCAATTAAAATTGAGAAATCAACATTTTTTTTACCCTGCCCTTCTTTTAACGTAACATTCAACTTACTTACTTATTTTTAAATACTGAGGAACATTCCAGATTTTTCATCATATTTTCTATTATATTATTACAAGTTTCCCAAGACAAAAAAAACACTTGTGAACACTCTTTAAATTTATGATTAATTGATTGTTCTTGAGACCTCAAATTAACTTTTAACCCTGTTAATGTATTGAAATGTTCTTTGAAATAACAGTTTTTTAAAAAAACTTCTTCAATTGAGCTAATTTTACATTTTATTTCCATCCTGTTACAGACTGTTCATTTACTTACCGTTGTGTACACAAAATCTAAAAAGTCGCATAGACTTGCATTATTTTTTAAAGCTATGGAGCTTAAAAGGTCCAGCAAACAATAACAACCCTGTAGAAGTCACTCCTTATAAAAATATTTCAAACTAAAACATCACACACTAGTTTGTTCAGATTGATTCCACATACATCTTTTGAGAAAGTGCAAATAAGTTATGTTCATACAGCCACTCCCATCTTTAAATGTATTTTTATCTGAAGTCTTTTTTTTCCCCACCAACCTGTAAGAAATCTGTAGCCGAGAGATAAATGTAGGCATTGATGATCTGAAAGCACGTGCGCACGTTCTCCGAGCTCAGTTCTGAAATAGAGAAACAAAATAAGAATGATACAAGGGTGAAGCAATATCACAGCGCAATATCTCAGAGAGAAAAATAACAGTTGGGAGAGAACATGAACACCAGCAGTGAGGGAGACAGAAGCTGTGTGTGGAAAGACAGGAAAATGGTTACATTTCATATAACAAAACAGCAGTCTGGAGCACAGACAACTCCAAACACCGCAACTCTGACTCATCCAGAACTCACACTCCTGCAGACAGAAGACAAGACAACAGGAAATAACTGCAGTGGCAGACATCGCGCCTTCGCAACTTATTCACTCTGGGAATGCCAAAACAATGTGTTAGTTGAAGTGGGATTAATTAAGCATATGCTACCATTCAAAAGATTTTTAAATGTTTTTGAAAGAAGTCTCGTGCTCACTAAGACTAGATTTATTTGATTAAAAATCCAATAAAAACAGAAATATTTAAAAATATTAACACAATTTCAACTACTTTCTATTGTAATATATTTGAAAATGTAATTTATTCCTGTGATGTCAAAGCTGAATTTTCAGCATCATTACTTCAGTGTTCAGTGTCACATGATATGCTAATTTGCTGTTTAAGAAACATTTCTTCTATTATTAACGTTAAAAACAGTTGTGCCACTCAATATATTTTTGTGGAAACAATGACATTCAATATTCTTTGAATAACAATTTTAAAAGAATACCTTCACTTTTCATTAATTTAACGCATCCTTGATTATGTATGAATATCTTTTAAAAAACTATAAGATTATAACAGCATCTTACAACTGCTATGTTCACGGATACGGAAATAAAACACTGGCAAAATCTTGACATTTAAAGGCACCTTATGACGTCTATTCATTGTCTTTTTCAAAATATTCTAATGTCTTTCAATGAAGTTCACATGGAGACTTTTCTAAGCTATATATAATTAATATATGTAATTAGTTTTAATTGGATCTTTTTCAAACTTGTCTATTTTGCCTTTGGGGGTCTAGTGAAGCACATAAATCAAGGTTACACTACACTAAGCTGTAAGTAAAGAGATAATCATACAGTAATTACAGTAACAATTCCATCAATACACATCGGCACAACAATGAACAATGAGTCTATTTCCACAGAGCAACTGCAAGACACTTATCTACTGCTTATCTTTCTATTTATTGCTACAGTTGCTATGGAATCCAATAATCACTTTGGCACAGTATTTTCAATTAGATGTTGTGGCTGATCTTATTGAGCTTGAATTGAACTGTGGCCTTTATCCTGTTAAATACGACTTTAATATTATCTTTTTAAATAATTCTTAATGGACTTCCAGGGGTTACTGTGAAAATCAGGACAGCGTGGAGGCCGACTGTCCCAGCTTCCCTTCGCAGGCGACCTTGCACAAAGCCATGGTGACCTCAGCTGAAAAAATGGTGCAAAATGTCTCAAAGGCTGAAGAGGATTTGGGGTGAATTTCAAGGGCTTTAGGATGGGGTGACCCTTATATTGTTAACAGTAATGAGAGATGGCAGAATCACTGCTTCAATTGTGCCTGGAACCGCAGCGTGTTTTGTGCTTTTCAAAGGTCAAGAGGGTCTCCATTCTGCACAACCTCACAGTGACACACACAGCACTTCTGCCATCCTCAGCTGATGATCAGAAGATAAAATTGCTTTTTTTGAGCTGGTTATGCTCATCACAAGCCCCTTTGACAGCAGGATGGACAGAAAAATACACAAATCACTACTGAAAATCCAGTGGGTATTGTGAAAGGATTAAAAATACATCTACCAATCTATCTATCTATCTATGTATATATCTGGTCGTTTCCTCCAATGAGGCAAGGTAGGCAGTGCCTCCTCAAAATATTGGATGAGAAAAAAAATAGTGCAAAAATAAAATAAAAGCAAAAATATAAAATATAACATTAGTAAGTGTATAAATCACTTGTTTTTCTACACTCTAAAAAGTGCTGGGTTATTTTTGTAAACACATTGCTGGGTTAATTGTGCTGGGTCAAAATTCTGGGTTGTTTGAGGTGCTGTAAACACACAGTTGGGTTGATCATGCTGGGTCAAATGGACTCTAGTGGTTCTTTCACCACTGAACACGCGGGTTGGGTTATTTTAACCCAACCGGTTTGTTTATTTTTCCACTTCATCAAACTTTCTGGATTGTTCACTCGTGTCCTCGTCAGGCGGTCACGCAGCAAGCAGGATTATACGGTAAGTTAATATGATTATATGATTATTTACCTTTATTTTTTTAATAAGTTGTGGTTTAAAGCACAGTAATTTCACTGTTTAATGCAATATTTGATATGTTGCTGTGCGGGGTTAGCGTTTTATTCTGTGAATGATTAATGAACGTTAAGTAGCAGCCTATAGTGAGGTACTTTTTTGCCTCAACAATCGCTTTATCGTTAAATAAAAAAAGTTGTGTGTGTGTGCACGTGCAAAGTTTTATTTATATACAGTACACATCCTTTTTTTATTAGTACTGTCCTTTTTTAACGCTTCATAAAAACAGGCATAGGTTAGAAATACGGGGTAAGTTCAGTTACTGTCTGAATACTGTATGGCTTTGTAATGTTTTGTCACAATTATGTCATTTTGTACTAAAACTGATCTTTTAAGGGCATATTTTTTCAAGTCAATGTCTGCGACATGCCGAATCCAACGATAGATCCGTCATTTTTATGTTGTGCATTTTCGCGCTCTTTTTTCCTTAGGTAGCTGCATTAGCTACGCTATGCACCTTACTTTAATGACTCTAGTGGTTTATGGTGTAGTGCAGGGTATATGCAGGTATATGGCTTATGTCCACTTCTTTATCAGTTGGCTTTGCGTTTACCCACTTCTAAATCCCCTCTGTTGCGCATCGAGTAGTGTCCTTTATTAGCCAAAATCGTGACAGTCCACCACATGAATAGCTAATTCAATCGCATGTGAGTAAATGCAAATATTCCCTAAAAACACCCGGTAAGGACAGTGATGCCATCAGAACCGTGGCGCGGGCTTCCTTTAAAATATATTTGATGATTGCGCCTAAATGCGCCCGCGCCTGCTCTGTCCACTCCTCCACCCAGATGCTCCCTGTTCATACGCGAGGGCATGTCAGGGGAGGCTCTGACAGAGAAAACCCGACCGATTTAATCAGAAACTGTGGAGAATCACGTCCAGACGTCAGTAAGTTATTCTTTTCAGCATGTAACGTTATTTGCATTTGGGGCGTATACCCACTTCTCCAGGCACCACGACACCACTGTTTATGAGGTCCTTTTACCCTTCCTCTATTTTAGTGAATGCTTGTGTTACATTACAAACTAGGAGACCAGTATAAAAATTAAATGGGTATGCGGTGAGATGCTAGCTTGGGTTGCCTTCAAGCACCATATAATATAGAATCGTGTCATCACGTGTTTGACCAGTGCATACAGTATTTGTGTTCTAACTCTGAAGATTGCCAAAGTTTTACAACAATTCAATCAAACTGTTTTAATTTGGCACTAGTTTTTTTTTTTAAACGTTTACGAGATCTCGCAATATTAAAATGCTTGAGAATCTTTCTCGCGATATCAGCATAATAGAACTGATCTGTGTTTAAATGACTGCGCTGCAGCTAAACGCATTAACCTGCTTTCTATATAAAATAAGTCATTTTAAAAACAGTTTTGTGAAATTCTAATTTTCTAAATCTGAAATTTCATTCTAGATATGTGAGATTCTTGCTGGTGCAGATGGACAGCTTTGAAATAGAGAAGTTGAAGGAAAGGCAGCTTGATACCTTGGTTAAAACCTTTGAAGGTAAGTTATATCATTCAATAACATTCAATACCCATGATTTGTTTTAGAATTTGATCTTTTCATTAAAATAACCATAGTTACTGGTATGGCAATAAAATCAAACAATCAATTTAATATTTAAAAGCTTTAACTTAACTTTAACTTGTTTTTTTTTTTTTTTTTTTTTTTTTTTTTTTCAAATTTTATGAGATTTCACAAGACTTCAGGAAGCTACATCCAGAGGCAGACTTTTTGAAGACTGGGCTACAATTGCAGACCAAATTGTTGCCTATGCCCAGCAAGATGGAAAGGTGCATTAAGAGCTGGGTGACATGACTTCAGGTAAGGTATTTCTTATAATATGTCAATCTATATAAACAAAATTCAGCTGTATTTGACCATTTCACATGAAATTCTGTCAGTGAGGGGGGAGATGTAGGGACGCGTGCCGTGCAAGAAAAATAGGCTACAACCGCATCTGTGGTCATTTTAATATGTAATCTGTAATGTTAGTAATACCAGTCCAGATGTTTTTGCACATCAATCTGACGATAAATGTGGCACACCCTGTTTTTCTGATGCACACCCAGACTCTTTTTTCGGGCTACGCTACTGCCATGAACATTTCACATGAAATTCTGTCAGTGAGGGGGAGTTGTAGGGACGCGTGCCACGCAAGAAAAATAGGCTACAACCGCATCTCTGGTCATTTTAATATGTAATCTGTAATGTTAGTAATACCAGTCGGATGTTTTTGCACATCAATCTGACGATAAATGTGGCACACCCAGTTTTTCTGATGCACACCCAGAGTCTCTTTTCTGGCTACGTTACTGATTTGACACATCAACTGGTAAATACAATGGTACAGTAAGACTTAACTAGTTGCTTATTAGTTTGTGTATTGGCTGTTAATTAGTACTTATAAAGCACATACTGATGCCTTATTCTGCATGAGCATATTCTACATCCCTGAATCCCACCCCATACCTAAACTTAACCTGCAGCAGTTGAATGGGGGTGGGGGTTCATTTGCATTAATACCATTATAATTTTTATTTATTTTTTTATTATAATTTCATTATTTAAAGGAATGAAGAAATTTCAATGTGTTGTTTTGATTATGAGATAAGTTTCACAGTTTGCACTGTATTATTCTTATGGTTTAGATGCTAAAGGGGAGAGTGCTTTCAAAGTCCTGCCCATTCTGGAGGAATGGTCCACAGAACCACAACCACAGAATTCTGGAAGCCATTCATTGACATACAACCTGTACGTTTTGTTTTACTTTTTCTATATATATATATATATATAATGAATTTTTGGAAATGCAAACTGAAATTTTTTTCCCACTGACACACTACAGCAAAAAATAGAAATCACTGACTTAAAACCATTTTTTAGCTGGTGAAAATACTAGTGCTCCAATCATTTTGGCCACCACTGTATGAAGTGTTCAGATGTAAAAGACTAAAAATGTGCCATTTGAAATTTTCTTTTAAAATTAGCATTTTTTCAGGCCTAGTGTCTTCAAGACTAAGCGTCGTATAATTAACAGGTGGGGACCAGCATGGTGGATTTGTGTCTTGGGGACGAGACAACGACATCTCAGACCTTCACCATTTTTTTTTCGGGCCATGCCACTGAAGCGGACTCGTTGCCAGGGAATTTCTCTGGCTTGCAGTATATTATATTGATGGACAAGTCTTCATGTGTGAATTTTTTAAGGCCAACAGTTTTTTCTGGCCACTTGTAACATGTTTTAAGTTGTCATATGTATTGTCTGGTGGACACTTTGTTTGGCTTAGTTTTAATAGCACAATGTTTGGAACGATTTTCATGTGGCAATAATTAATTTTTGAGTGTTCTGCTGCTACAATGTTGACAAAGAATGGGAATCTACAGTGCCTAGTTTACAGTTTTGTGTTTTAAATTAACTGATCTACTGAAGTTGTTGTTTTATGTGTCTGTAATGGTGGGATAAAATGTGTGACAGCTGCACCCATTTGAAAATTGTTTAAAAAAAAAATAAAACTCATTAAATTAATATTTACAGTGGCATTTTTTTTGTGTTTTTCTAACTGTATTACAGAAAAGCAATAATAATTTTACATTCTTTTGTGATTATTTATTATTATTGGTAAATATAAAGGTAGCAAGGCAATAAGACAACAAATAACCCAATGTTTAGGTTATGTTTAACCCAGCAACACAGTTAACCTGACCCACTGGTTGGGTCAAATAAACAACCCAGCATTCTGGGTCAAATGGTTAAACCCAGCACTTGGGTCAAAACAACCCAACGCGTGTTCTGTCCCATAGTTACCCAGCAGCTGGGTTAAGGTTGGGTTATTTTTTAAGCGTGGGCTTTTTGCTTCCTCTACAGGAGGGAGGGATTCTCAGTGCAGCCGATTTGCTGCACTTTTCAGCGAAATAAAGGTTTGCATACATTTTATTTCATTAAAAAGCCTTTACAGTGCCTTTACAGTCATATTACTTTACACAGCGCAACATAAGGACGAGATGTCAGTTGCATCAGTTTGCATGATGGAAATGCCTTTTGCCATGCATAACATCCAGCAACTAATTTTATTGATTACAATACTCACATTTAATTTAATTAGATGTTAAAAAATGTTCTTTAATCTCAGTACTGTTTGTTTATGAGTAGGTTATGGAGTCAGTCACAGCATCTACGAGTGCAACGCTAGCCGACGAGCTGACGATCTGTTTTCTCCCGGCGAACAGCAGCCCAATGCCGGCTCATATTTCGTGGACACACCGGCATGAGAATTAGTACTATTTTGGTGAAAAGTCATTACAGAAGACGGTTGAATACACTTAAATTTTAATGCTACTTTTACTGAAATTTTTTATTTCTAAATTGCTTATTAAACAGGTTTATATGTAAGTAATATTGTAAACTATGCTGTATTCACCCAAATAAATTTAAATTGTCTTATATTGTTGTCCATGGGTGTTCTTCTTAATAATAAATGTTCATCTTTTGATTATTGCTGTTGCCTTTATAATTCTGAGTGTGATTTTTAATTTCCAGCCCATTTTAAGCCAGCAATATAATGATTTTTAAACAATAGTTGACTTAAAGGGGTCACCAGACGCCCATTTTCCACAAGTTGATTTGATTCTTTAGGGTCTTAATGAAAAGTCTATAATATAATAGACGACCACTATGTTCATTTTTACATCCAGCAACACAACACCTCAATTGCTCAGTCGGAGATATACTTATCTAACTTACATCCCTGCTCCGGTATCGAAACAATGGAGGTCAGACTGGTACAGCTGATCTGAGGTAAGACGCTCATGTCAGTCAACTACTGTGGGAGCGGCCTCTGTGTGTGTGATGCCACATTTGACTCGATTTGAAAAAGGGGATATTATTTTTACAGATTAATTAAAAACCACTGCATGGATTTTTGTCATTTAAGGGTAGATGTGTACAAACACTGCCAACACACATTAATGTTCAAACAACATGTAAAAGTAAAGTTTGCATACGATGACCCCTTTAAATAAAACAACCCAGCATGTTGGGTAAAAAACATTTAACCCAACCAGCTGGGTCAAAATAACCCAGCATGTATTCTGTCCAATATTTACCCAGTTCTGGGTTGCCAAATAACCCAAGTTGGGTTGTTTTTAACCCAGCATTTTGTAGAGTGTAAAGAAACATTTTTCAAAAGTTAAGTTACAGCAGGAGTCTCTCTTGACTCCCCTGAGCCCATTGAGTTTTAACAGACCCCCTAGAACCTGCAGTGGGTTTGGTGGGGGGGGAGGGGGGGCAATTGAGAATGAACAGAGGAAAGTCATGTGAGAGGAAATAATGCCTCCATTGCGATATGATTGGATATAACTAGTTATGTTTGGTTCATGTAATAAATCCCACCTCTTGTGTGCACAATGTGTGTTCGTGAATCAGTCTGAATAAACAATATAATGCTGTTAATGGAAAGACTAATTTAAAAAAGTAAGTGAACAACAAGGCTTAAAATGGCTAAAAACATGATCTAAGGGCATTTTTAGTGAGTGCAGCTTAGTGAAATTTCAAGTAAATCTGTGTCTGACCAGTATTTACCAAGCTTTGATGACTGATGATCTGAAAAATTCAAAAACAGTTAAAAAGTAACTAATGAAAAGAATACCTCCATAAGCTCACGAATAAATTATACTGTTTAAATTGTTACTGACTTGAGTTATTATTTTGGAATAAATGTAAAATGCTTAAAATCACTAATGATGAGATTCACACTTGACTGTAATAAATAGAATATTATTTATATTGTTAACGTAAAAATATAAAATATAATTTTTTTTTTCTTTCTTTCTGTAAGTAGTGTGTATTTAACCAAGAGGAAGTCCCACACTGTTCATATAAAGCAGCTGGTTTCTCTGAAATGTGATTTTTTTTCAACAGTGTTGAGTGGTCCATTTCCTGTACAAGAGCACTTTACGCTTCCTCCTCTTACTGCACCATCATGAGAACGCTGTCCGCAGACTGCTTGGAGTTCAAATTATTTGAATAAAATTAAAATCATTCCCATTTCACAATAAATAAATGAAAACGCTCCTCTCCTTCCCCTAGCCATGATTCGCAGACGGATAATGATGATGAGGTACGAAACAATTTAATTTCTACCATCTTGTGCAGTCTATGAATATTTATGTCATCAGAAAAACAGCAGCTCCGCTCAGCCTCTAGAGCACTGTAACAAGTGCATCATGAACGCTGTTATTATACAGAGGGAAAAAAATGAGCTGAAGAACAGAATAAAGATGGAGGGGAAAAAAAAAAAAACCTTCAATCTGCAACAGGGCTCATACTTACAAACCAGCTATTTCATAATTAGTCAGCAGGTATTTTTCAGGCTATGTGTAAACAAATCTGATTTAATGTATGTACAGATACAACGAATGTAAGTGGAGTGACTGATGTTATTTCCATCAAAGTCAATAAAGCCATAGACAAAAGAACTCCAGGGAATGGTTGCATAAACTGCTTAGACTATTCTTTAAGTTAGTCATTTAATTTGTTTTCTTTAAGACTGGACATAACTTTATAAAGTCAGTTACAAAAGCTTAGGCTGGCCCAATTTGAGTCAGAAAAGTAAGACTGATTACCTCTTAGCAGACTGACTGCCAAAGCAGACTTTATACATCAGTGCGTTCTAGGTGCTCATACCAGTAATCTCGTTCTGCTTTCACACAATGCACATTTCCAGTTACAACTTCCTATACCGGTAAATTGCCAGAACGAATTTATCAGTATTAAGGGGGTGAAAACTTTTTGAGTTTAAAGATCAGGGTAAATTTAATTTATTAAATTGAAAAAGCATCTTCATATAAATCAAAATAACACCAAACAATCATAATATCTTTGCTCACTGCCATTACTACTAAGTTTTTGAGTATAACAAAATACTTTTTTTTTTTTTTGCAACTCTGAAGTGTTAAATCTATTACTGATGCCATAGCAGGAGTATTTACACCACTAATGAAGTTCTGCTGTCACAAATTGAGAAGTTCATTACATTCCTGAAAGCCTTATTAAGCCAAGTGTCAACATTTCAGTAGCCCACATGGAGTTAAAGCCTATAATGGAAAATATACTGATTTTATTTAGCAGGTCTGGTAGCAATGAATAAATCAGCCCAACCTACCTGTGCAGCACCTTTCAGAATACATTATACATTACCAAATATACATCGGTAACAGTGCTGCCAATCTTCATTCCTGTCAAAGCTTATTTATTTTTAACGAAAAAGCTGACAAAACAATGTGATGTCAATTAAGTGACCACAATGGCACGCAAATAAATCAAAATAAAGCCATTTTCAGGCAAACACAATCATTATGTCAGCACTGCACAACTGTAGTTTATGCGAAGATGTCTTGGAAGACCACAAAAGTGAAATCTGAGAATTATAGAGGATTTTTCTGGGAAGGAACAAAGTGTTGGGATTCTTTGAAATCTATTACTGATGCCACAGGGAACTGTAAAATTAATATTTGTGAAGCGTGTATTCAAATCCATGTTTGAGCATAATTAGCTGGGAATTCTTGGACTAATGCAGTCAGACTGAATTATTGGCTAATCCTGCTCTGACTAAACCCTGCTCCCTCTGAGAATATAATGACCAGTCCATTAAGGCATGATTAAACATGCTGCTATACAGCTACTTCAAATCTTTTTTTCCTCAGTTTCATGTCAGTTTTATATAGGCTGTACAAGCAACTTGAATAGCAATTAACTAGCCTTAACATGAACTTCTTTTAAAGTACTTTAAATCTTAAGGCACAAGCATCACTGGTGAAAAAAACCTTCAGTGTAACTAAACAAGTACAAAAGTACATTTACAGACACTTTCATCGAATGCAAATTACCAATGAGAAAATGAACAGATAACTTCCATACATGAGCCAATATAACAATATAAGCAGCAATGCAATAAAAATGCATTTTTTTAAAAAAAATCTGACTATTAAGTATTTTACCTGAGCAACCAGCCAAAGCTACATTACAGCTGGATGGAGAGCAATGGAATTGAAGAGAATGTTTTTTAAACTATTAACTTTACACAATGTCTTAAAAAGCAGAAGCTCATGGCGTGAGACGCATAAAAACAACATGAGACTTAAGACAATGACCCAAGACATATATCTCTCAGCAACAAAGTAAAATCTAAAATGGATCTAAAATTTGCCTTATTTTTTAAACTATCTTGAGGGTAGGAAAAGAACTACGTGGAACTACAGGAAAAACGTAAAACTATTCGACTTCGCTAATCATGATCAATCCGCACCTCGTTGCAAAATGAATACCTTTAATTAAGTGCTCAATTTTGCTGGAAAAATGTCCTATTACTATTAAGAAAAGCTGAAAAAGGTAGTGGAATTTCAAGAGAAAACTAAAAACTGGATGATGCTATGTGACCATTTAAATGAACAGGGACAGATACAAGGTCTTGCTTGTGCACCGAAGTGAGAAACAAATCTCATAATTTCGTCCCTTGCGCCAGATAACATCCTTTTAATATTCAGCCATTGTTCCTTGCTCCATTAAGACATTAAGAGCTGATCTGAGGCCTTCAGAATTGTTGAGTGTTCGAGAGTACAGGCGGCCAAGGGCCAAGCACAAAGCGCCCAGAGGCATGAAGGAAAAAAAAACGTCAGCTGAACAGATGTGTGCAGGGCATTGATAATGCATTTAGAAGTGAAAATGGAAAAAAATATAAAAATAAATAAACAACTCTATAAATCTTTCACACGACTGCCATTCTTTTTCACCGGCATTAAATCAAGACAAGCGATACATAACCTCTCGAAGAACCAGCCCAACCTCAGTGGATTTTTGTCATTACATTTGTTTCTAAAAAGGTCACTTGCCAGCTATAGCTTGAGGCAACGAACCAAAGTAGTACACACATAAGCTTAACAATATGAAATATCACTGAAATCAATGTACGCAAGAAAAACTGTATGTCAGGTTTTAAGATTTGTTCGGTCAACATGAAGCAACATTTCTAAATGAAATTCAAACAAGATAATGGGCAGACATTTTTCCATCAGTGTTAACACGAGGCCAAAAGCTTCACGTATGCATCCATCAGCTTTCACAGTGCTGATGATAATGCAACAATAATTTAACTGCAGTAGAGAATTAGACGTACCCTGTGAAGAGCCCCACCTGTGTGTAAAAAACTTCTTTTGTAGAGAAAATTATGTAAATAAACAGCATTTCAATATGTATGAACGGTGTGACACACTCTCGTTTCCTTGCCAGTGCTATTAAGCACATAATGTTGAAACCACAAAGACATTTTTTATGCTTTTCATGACAAGCTACAAGGCATAAAAAGCTCTGCCTTTTTTATACTTTTCAACGCATAATATAAGTGCTTATTCAACTGATAAGGAACACAAAGATCTTTTCATTCACAGAAATGAACTCTTTGATATAAAAGAAAAAATCCTGCTTTGTTTTTATACCATCTCTTGCAGGAGGATATTAAAGTGATCCAGATTTTCAAATGGTGCCATCAGTGTTATGACGATTATAAACTTATCTGCCTCTATGGTCCATTGTTATGAATAGACATACAGAACATGCAGGACAAAAGACATGTCAGATTTCCACTGGAACAGACATTTTAATTCATTCAGTCTTACTGTAAATCAGATCTTGTGACTGGAAACAAAAGAGACTAAAAGAGCAGTTTCGCAAAAGGTGATGTGCTGAGAGCAACAGCTAGACAAGACCTTGACCTTTAAATTTCAACCTTTAATTTAACCATAAACTTTCAATTTAGTATTTTAATCAAATGAACATTTGTAAAATGCAGTTTATTGATATAAGGGCCATTTGGATAGACAGACAGAATGAGAGAACAATAGACAGACAGAAAGAGGATGGACAGACAGACAGACGGAGAGACAGATGGACAGACAGATGGACAAAACAACAGATGCATGGACAGACAGAACGACAGACAGATAGACAGAGTGGCAGATGGACAGATAGAACAACAGAATGATAGATGGACAGATCGAATGACAGACAGAATGACAGACAATAAATAGATACAGACAGCCAGAAAGACAGATGGACAGACAGAATGACACAATGATAGACAGACAGACAAAGAGACAGAATAACAGAGTCGTAAATGGACATATAGAACAACTGAACAACAGATGACAGAATGATAGAAGGACAGGTGGAAAATAGAATGACAGACCAACAGAACTTGGATGGACAGACAGAACAACAGACAGATGGACAAATGTAGAGAGACTGACAGATAAAATGTCAGATGCACAGACAGAATGGCAGAACGACAGACAAACAGACAGAATGACAGAATGACAGACAGACAAACTGTGCGACATAACTGGACAGATGCCAGAATGACAGACGGACAGGTAGAACAATAGAATAACAGACAAATGGAAGATGGATGGACAGATGAATGTACAGACAGACAGAATGATAGACTGACAGAGAGTATGGCAAACAAACAGATACAGAGAGATGGACAAAATAGGTGGATAGATAGAATGACAGACAGACAGACATACTGAGATAAAATAATAAATGGACAGACAGAATGACAAATAAAATGACAGACCATAAACAGATACAACAGACAGAAAGACAGACAGAACAAGAGATGACAGACAGAATGGCAGAACGATAGACAGAGTCAGAACAACAGAATGATATAGATAAAATGACAGACAGTAAATAAGATATTACAGACAAACAGATGAACAGATAGAACGATAGATGGACAGATAGAATGACAGGACAATAGACAGACAGATGAAGAGACAGAACAACAGAGCAGTAACTTGACAAATAGAATGGCAGACAAAAAGACGGATATACAGACAGACAGACAGAATGATAGACAGACAGAATGACAGACACAGACAAACAGAAGGACAGAACAATATTTGGACAGACATTATGACAGAATGACAGACAGACACAATGATAAATGGACAGATAAAATGAAAGACAATAAACACATACCACAGACAGACAGCCAGATAGATAGAACAAAAGATAAACAGATGATGAATGACAGAACCACAGACAGACAGACAAAAAGACAGAACAACAGAGGAGTAAATGGACAGATAGAAAGGACAGATGGACAGGTAGAACAAAAGAATGACAGACAAATGGAAGATGGATGGACAGATGGATGTACAGACAGACAGAAGATGGACAGATGTACAGACAGACAGAACGATAGACAGATAGAATGACAGTATGACAGACAAAGAGACATTGATAAATGGACAAATAGGATGATAGAATGACAGAAATAGATGCAGACAGACAGACAAACAAAACAATAGGTAGACAGATAGAATGACAGACAAGAGACAATGATAAATGAACAAATTGGATGACAGAACAACAGACAGACAGATAGAATGACAGACAGAATGACAAACAGTAAATAGATTCCACTGACAGACAGAAATAAAGATCGACAGACAGAATGGCAGAACAATAGACAGGACAGATGGATAAAGAGACAGAACAAAAGAGCGGCAAATGAAGAGATGACAGAAGGACTCGTAAAACAACAGAATGACAGACAGATGGAAGATAGATGGACAGACAGATATACAGACAGACAGAAGATGGACGGACATAGAGACAGAATGACTGACAGAAAGGCAGATGAACAGACAGAACAACAGGATGATAAACATACAAATATACACTACAGACAGACAGACAAAACAAAAGATGGATTGAAAGAACGACAGACAGAGAGACAGTACGATAAATGAACAGATTGAACGACAGAACACTAGGTGACAGAATAACCAAAACAGGCTGACAAAATGACTGACTGACAAACAGATAGACTGGTTGAGAGACAGAATGACAGATGGATATATATATATATATTTTTATAAATATATATAATATATAAAAAAATATATTATAAATATATATATATATATATATATATATATATATATATATATATATATATATATATATATATATATATATATTTTTTTTTTTTTTTTTTAATTGTTATAAGACAGAAATAAAATTTTGTTTTCACATAGCCTGTGGCGCTCCTACAGCTTCTGACTTTGTACACAACCCCTGGTTGTTATTTGTTTAAGTAGTACTTTTAAAAGTTTAGTCCTTAAAAAAAAAAACAAGATAATTTTTCATGCCTCTGAGGGCTTGTTATGAGATGTAGACACGGCTCCATCTCTCATGGGCACTGATCTTTGCTAAAGGCTTGTGGCTATGACTCTTTGACACAGCCAATAAACACTGCTAACAGCCTAAGCATCTAGGCCAAAAAAAAAAAAAAAAAAAAAGTCATGAGATTCATCAAAGAGATCCAAAGAGGCAGATGGAGCGTCCTTTGATCAGATGAAATTCAGACAAAAAGCATATCTATAGCGTGAAAAGTGTTTCTCAGCATGTCAGGAACAGCGGGCGCCTCATTACTTGTCCTTGCAGTAACGACCATCAGCAAGTATGAAAAACACACACACTAGTGCATGTTCAGCAGTTTCAAGTGAGACATACTAAAACTTTGGCAGAGTGGAGAAATATTCTTCCATTTCTGCAGAAAATCAGTCAAAGGGTTGTTGAAACGTCCATGAGGTGAAGTCAAATTTGATGTAAGAAAATCTATAGGCTTTTGCTGCTGGGGTCAACAAAAAAAAAAAAAAAAAAGAGAGAATTCAGTGAACATTTCTACTGCAGGGCCTGATAAAACTGGGGGTGGAAAGAAGGGACAATTCCAGTGCTGTCAAGATCATCAACCCCTGCCATCAGTAACAGTGAAATAACTCACCATAGAAACATATTTCTTGAAAAAGCAATGACTTTCGTGCCACTGTGAGCTGCTGTAAGTAAAGCAAACAGGCTTAGGCATCAGCCCGATGGCATTTCAGACGTTCACCAGCGCTATTGAAATAGCCGCATGAACGTGCGAAATTTCCTTAGGTTATTAAAACCGACGCAAGCGATTTGGCATTTAAAAGGCAAATCTCACGGCCCTAAGTCTACTTATTATGGGATTTCTGTTGTGTATGAGTGAGAATACGCATGATGACCTCATCCTCTGGAGTAGGAGTATTTACACTGCTAATGAAGCTCCGCTGTCACAAATAGAGAAGTTCATTACATTTCTGAAAATCTTATTAAACCAAGTGTCAACATTTCCATTATGGGCTCTAACCCCCATGCAGGCTACGGGAAATGTCACTGAACACCTGTAACTTTGCAGGTCTAATAGCACAGAGCAAATGTGTAAAGTACCAACACAACCCAATGAACCCAATGAACGCCATTCAGATTATCTCTGTATACTACAGTTTATATCAAATGTGTTATTAGAGGTGCTGCATTTTTTATCCATTTTTTATTCATGGTTAATCAAAAACTGCCTACAGAATGTTGAGTAGAAGCTAAATAAGTAGCACCTCTACTTGTTTACCTACAGTTTCTGCAGTGGCATAGAAACACATTTGATTTATTTAAGCATTTGATGTGTTGTAGTAGTTTTGTAATTGCATTAAAATAGACTAAGCAACAACTATCGAACAAATATTATATTTGTACTACAAACTGAAGGGGGGGTAGGGGTATCATCATGGTATCCTGATATAGTAGCCCAGCTGTTTGGAGCAGGACAGCTTTCCCATTAACAAAATCACTGAATAAAATAAAATCATCTTTAGCATGACCAGCAGAACTTACATATATATATGGAAGCAAATAAGGCCAAACTGGCAGTGTTAAACTATTTAAACGGTAAAGAGCAAATGTAACAGGCTTTGCAGAAGGTTCTTAAAGTGCTTGAATTTAGCTTTTAAAAATGTTCAAGGTTAGAAGACCTGTAAAACTGACTGGAAAATTCAGCTTAATACTGCTGGAAATTAAAAAGGAAAAGGTGTATGTAGTTTGCACGCACGATACAAAAAAATTCTATATATAGAGAGAGACAGAGAAGAAAAATTACTAGTATTGCTTTTATGGTGTTTAATTTATTTAGCCTAATTTGTATACAGTAACAGTTAAATGCCTATATAATATCCTTACATATTCTTCAATTCCCATGGAAAGCAAGAACTGTCAAAAATGTAAATGTATGTATACCTTGAATATAATGCAAGATGCTTCTGATAAAAGTATAGTATCTGCTAAATACAAAAACGTAAATGTAAATCCTTCCATAAAGGACAAAAAGGATGTGATAAAGGGTCAATTAGGAAAAAAAGTATGTATAATATAAAGTCCTGGTACTGTATAAAAGTACTGAAAAAAAGCCTTGAAAGTCCTGGTTTTTCAAGGGGTCATGACATGAGAAATCAAATTTGCCTTGATCTTTTGGCATATAAGAGGTTTTTGTACCATTAAAACATCCTGCAAGTTTCATAGCTAAAAACACCCTCCTCATTATAAACAAAGCATTTATTTAATCAAGCCCCATAAAGTGCTCGTTTGAATCTGAGGTGCAAGATTATGTCACCCAGGCACAAATATTTGCATAAATACTGCCTCCAGAGCAAGTCATAGAAGAATAGTCATTTTCTCACCATAGGTCCCACCCACTTGCGTTCAGTTGCCACGTTGACACGTTAATTGCGAATGTCACGTCGTGGCAAAAGCAAATCTTGCCTACGCTGGATACAGTATATAGATGTGCATTCCGTGTTCGCTTTCTGACACAGTCCATGTGTTTGAGTCTGTCGTCAATAGGACAAACAAAGTGAAAAAGTTTGCTTTGATGCGTTTGGTTTAAAACAGCTTATTTGTGTCTTTGTACAGATATCAGAAGGATCTCAGCGTAAGGAACAAGTGGATCCGAGTATTTTGTTTTGTAAACGAGGCACTGTGTCATGGAGAGTTCGCAAAGAAACATTTGCTGAAAGACAAAGCGGTACTAGATCTGAATGCAGCTGCATCACAAACTGTAAGTAAATGGTTTAATGATGCTTTGTCTGGAAATTACAGTTTTATTTTAATCATGTTGTCAAATCACTTACACGCAATAACGAGGGGGTGTTGATACCGTTTCCTATGCAATGACATTAGCCAGTCATAACAGTGGCCGATTCTTAACAAGCCTTAAAGGACCTGTGCCTTAAAACAGGTCATTTTAGACAGAAGGTCAGAAAATAATTTTTGTGCAAAAAACTTCATTAACATTATGAGAATACCTCAAGGACAATCTCAAATAATCAAAATAATCCATCTCATGACCCTTTTCATACAGGGAAGTGATTCTAATATGAACTAATATGATGTTAACAACATAACCATATAATCTTTTCTGAGTAAAGTTATATAAAATTTTACAACTTGGTCTCCATGACAATGCCATAAAGGTTAAAACAGCTGTAAAGTTGATTATTTAAGCAATTTTACAGCTCAAATAATACACACAATTTAACAGAAGACTTTATGCTTCACATATCTGCTTTTACATCATCCAGATCTCCTCAAAATTTCAATTAAAAAAAAAAAAAAAAGCAAATGGGTAACGAGTAGAAATTATTTTTGAGGTAATCACATTAGGCCACAAAAGCTGTTGACAAATGGTAAATATACATTTTTTAAATTAAACTAGACCTGGTTTACTTTAATGTTGACCTCGACTACTTTACAATACGAGTAGCTCATTTTCTACACTGTGTTCAAGTGATCACAGACCAATTTCCACATTTAAAAGCTAAATGTAGTACTAAAGCCATTTGACTGTAACAGAAAGCAAATGGGGGAGCCACACTAAACCAGCTCAGCACCACGCACACGCTCTAGATTCAGAGAACGACAGTAGTGTAAGCCAGCAGGAGGGCCGTGGCAGGAGTCTATCATCCCAGACCTCAGCAGGTGAGAAGCTGCGAGCAGTGAGAGATGAGGAAAGTGAGCTGTTTGGTGCACAGCGAGAGATCTGCTCCCCTGTTGAACAGTGCTAAGAACACAGAGTTACAACAGATGATGAGATTTCATCATTCAGGCAGATAAGCTGGCCCAAGCACTGCGCTGTGATCGTAAGAGTGCTGGCGACAACCTAAAACTTTTTCTTTTTCGCATTCTGTCTCAGGGAGTTATTTTTTACTTTTCTCGTCCCACTTCACATTTGTAAAAGCAATACAGCTATGAATACAAGATTTCAGAGAAGAAAATTCAGCCGCTGAGATGATTCTAGGGTTGTCACAATACAAAAATATTGTCAGTATCAATACCAGTGAATTTGTCGCGACATGCGACGACAAAAACTATGCTACTCAAAAACCCTTATGCCATTAAATAAATGACTGATAACAGATAAATGGTTGATATTTTATACAATTTTGTCTAAACACATTAAAAAGTAGAGCACTAAAAACTAAAATCAATTGTTTTAAATAGTAGAAGTGAATTTAGGAATCACTGCATTATGACTTACACATTATATGCATTATTATGTATGAAAAATGGATATTCGTTTATAAAATTGGATTAAAGTTGATTAGAATTTGCAAAGATTAACATTAAGTAAGCAGTTCAATGATGGCAATGCTTAACCTGTATGAAGTCAGAGCTGGAGATTTTTCTTTCAATTTTTTTTTTTTTTTAAATCAGGATCCTATGAAAATATCATTGGACATTTTAAAAAATAAGGCATTTAATAAACGTAAATGAAAGTAAACTTTTCTTTGCCATTAAAGTAAAATTACTGAACCTAAACATAGGAGCCTGAATGAATGCACTTTTAAAAGAAGAAAATCTAGGAAAAGTCTTAAAACAATCTCAGACTGACTCCATATGTGACCCTGGACCACAAAACGAGTCGTAAGGGTCAGTTTTCTAAAACTGAGATTTATACATAAATAAGCTGAATAAATAAGCTTATTGGGGTGAGATAAAACTATTTGAAAATCTGTAATCTGAGGGTGCAAAATAAAAAAAATGAGAAAATCACCTTTAAAGTTCTCCAAATTAAGTTCTTAGCAATGCATATTACTAATCAAAAATCAAGTTTTGATATATTTAAGGTAGGAAATGTACAAAATATCTTCATGGAACATTGGAACATAATCTTTACTTAATATCTTAATGATTGGCATAAAAGAAAAATCAATAATTTTGACCCATACAATGCATTTTTGGCTATTGCTACAAATATACCCGTGCTACTTAAGACTGGTTTTGTGGTCCAGGGTCACATATAAGAAGATTTTTTTTTTTTTAATATAAATGCATACACACAGATATTAAATTAAAACAATGGCATGTAGTCTTCAACTATTTCTGTAAAGCTTTAACCTTTTTGAAAGTAATAATTCAACAAACAGTTCTGAAATAAAGAATTAAGAAGTACTTAAGTTGTTTGATTAATATAATAGCAGCTAGTATATTAGGTTTCAAATACACTCCTTTAATAAATAAAGTGTAGAGAGAGCAAACAGGCTCTGAGATTCAGTGCAGTGTAAAGAGCTTTGTTGATTATAATGGAACTTTGTGAGATTGCGATGAACTAAGATGACTATAACACTATTGCCTGATTTTGCTTTATTTTTTCATCAAAAACAGTCTCAAACAAGTCACAAATGAGACACAATGTGCATTTTTAAACGAATCTAGTGAGTCAATGGTTCAATTTCCAATTCATAAAGACAGTCACTTGCTTTATTCCTGTATGAATTAGCCGTTCGAACAAATCAAATGAATGAATGATTCAGTAATTAAATCAGTGACTTACCGCCACCTACTGGTTTCATTTTAAAGTATCTTTTCAGTTATTTAAATCATATAATATTTCTGTATTCAAAAATTTAAATTTAAAACATTAATCTCAAAATAAATTTAAGAATTTGATTGCACTCATGCCACCTCTGAGCCTCATTATACATATGGAAATACACCTACAAACCACTTTTGTGTTCGGATTCATTTGATTGGTAACTTATTCTTCTTGTTCTTATTCCATTGTTTTAATCAGAAATTTTAAAAAGCTTAAAAATAATATATATATTTTTAAATTTGACATAAAAGATGACATACTTTTAATAAAGTTAGAGAAAAGCCATCACAAAGGTAAAAACAAAATTCCCCTGTAAATCACTTTAAGGAGTCAAATATCACCTTGTAATGGGAAAATTTTGACTGTGCTTCTAAATTTTTTAAGTTACGCTTTTTTTTTTTTTTAAAGAAAAGTAACCGTAGAGTCCTGTAATGTACAACATACATGATAGTTACTGATACTGTAGACGGTGGCATGTGTATATATATATATATATATATATATATTTTTTTTTTGTATTAAGTTTGTACCAAAGTACTTTCGACATCTCTAGATGATACAGATTCATTTCCGGCCAGAGGCCATCCTCATTCCAATCCATAGAGAGAAATTAATTTTTTTTCCCTAACTAGCTCTCCGAAGAATGGATAAAAGAGACGAAGTCTTAACAGGCCCTTGTGCTAATATTACCATCAGCACCTGAAAGAGACGAGGATAGGAGAAATGAGCATGCAAATGGAAAAATCGCTTCAATCAGCTGCCTCTCTTTGCATTTCAATGCGCCGGCAGATACTTTAATGAAACGCTTTCTCTTATTCTCTTTCTCGTACAGACCTCTACCAACCCTCGACTCCGACAGCTCCGCATCTTTCCGACCTTCTGAGGTTTTGAGAGGTGTTGGCCTTACGCTTGAACGGCTCCTCTCGAGCGCACACTTCTGCGTGACATTTCCCAGAGGCTAGGAGGCGGTGATGCAAGCATATTTAATTACAGAGCCCCAATCAAACCGTTAATTATCTAATTCTAATACAACCCCAGGGAAGCAAAACCAGCAATTTTTGTGTCGCCTCAGTCACTCTGTAAATCATCGCATTCACGTCGGAGAAACAGTTCTATTACAACCAAAATAACATTTAAGTGAATTAAAAATACGAGAGCAACAGATGAGGACTAAAAGGATCTGGCTTAGCAGAATAAAACACTCAACAACTACCAATGAGAATATGAAATTGCCTTCTGCTCGATTAATTGAATAACACTGTCATGAATAAAAGAAGTACATCATATGTATTAGCTGCTGATTGACAATCAAACTGACTTCAAGTTCTAAAAACCCATTTCATTACAGGATTGAGGTCAACTTAGTTAATATTCAGCCAACAAGACGTGAGAAAATTGAAGTGGATGTATTAAGTTCTGCTTTGTAAATTCAGCAGGAAAAATCAGTGAAATGCATTTCAAGGCTATATGACAGTTCAAACGGCTTTTAGGTTGATCTGTATTTAAAAAAAAAGCAAACTTGAGGACGTAACTACCTACCAAACATGGTGGATATATTCCATACACTCTTAAAAATAAAGCTGTTTTAAAAGTCATATGATCACTCTCATGTTGTGTCAATCCTTTAGAACTTTCACCTTCATAATAATACTGTCTTCGAGCTTCAAAAAGGCCATAAAAGGTTAAAAAAAAAAAAATTCATAATGTTCTCCGTAAGATACTTTAAGTGTTCTGAAGCCCAAAAGTCACTCCTTGACTTTTATGTCAGATTCACTGAAGACAAAAGAACAATTTGTTAACTTAATTGGATCTCACTACTTCCCTCATGAATAAACAAAGGAAAAGTATGTCAGATGATACAGTTTCAGTGAATAACTCCTCTGACAAACCTTTAAAAGGTAAACGAGGAATCATCTAAGTTAACGCCAGTAACGTATGGAGTGAGGATCTGTCTTAGGCCCTCTGCTATTTTCAATATACACAGTGCCCTTAATAATATATATATATATATATATATATATATATATTTTTTTTAGAAAATATGGGTTCAGATACTCAGCTATATATTTCATCAGGACCAGATGAATTATCAGGGTTTCTACAAACAAGTGAAATTTATGACTTTTTAAGACCTCTTTAATACCACCTTATATGAAAATTAAGACCTAAACCTGTAATGGAAATATACATTATATTACATACATATGTTTTTAATGTTTAATGTTAATAAATAAAATTAATTAATTAATTGTTGTCATAAACGATATTTATTACTACGACATACAATGAACTTTTCATACCAGCAGACCATATGCCACACAAAATACCCTACAAAAGTACCACGTCACTGAGATTTTTGGTGGATTTTTATTCTGAAGATATATTTTTATTAGTGTTCTGTCAGCTTTAACATACTTATATCTACATTCTTTTATTTTACTTTTTAGATGTATGCATTACCTTTCATGTCAAATTATTACAATTTATCAATAAATTCTATAGAGCTGTTACCAGTCAGATAAAATAATTTACACTGCAAAATTAAAACTTACAATAAATAATGTTATGAGATTAATGTTTTAAATACATTTATGAATATACAAATAAGAAATGTTGGGGGGAAAATGCATACTTTTAAAAATACTCTATCACCAGGTGATGGTAATTTACTGAATTGAGTAAGTCATTGAGTCATTCATTCAACTGATTCGTTCAAAATGCTGAATCATTCAGTAACAAAATCTGAGTGTTGCTTGGAGAAAATGTTATACCTTCTATACTTGTTTGAAACTATTTTCATTGGTGAAACAGAACAAAACACTAAATATTGTGTCTAAAATGTAAGTGACTTAACAACTTGACTAACTACTTGTCTACTGAACTAAAATCAATGTAGCATTTGCAATGGTGAGATTATTCAGCAAAATCCCTCAAAAGCTCCCTTAGTATGTTACCGAACTATATCGTGTTATAAATAAACTGCACAATTTGAAGAAAAAAAAAAGAGAGGAAAAAAAAATGAAAAAAGGAGAAAAAATCTTCTGTCTGTCCAATGATTGTAAACAGTCACAGTCCGTCAGACTAAAGATACTTTACCGGTAATGTGAGCAAAAATATTGAACACCCATCCAATCTGCATTTAAGACATTTTAAGACTTTTTAAGGATCCGCGGTCACCCTGATTATGTAAGATACTGAAGCAGAAAACTGCGAAAACTTTCAGAAGACAAATTGTATGAACCACTTTCATCAAACTTTAATGTTGCTTTTGCATCCTTTTTGGAGCTTAACCACTCAAATCTTTATTCACCTCCATTTAATTAAAAAGAGTGTCTAGGACATTTTTCATGTTTTGTGGGCCAGAAAAACAAACAAACAAACAAAAAACATTTGAGTTTGTAATGAGACAGGGATGAGAAAATATGGACAAATAATAAAAAAACATACCGTTTAAAAATTATTTCAAAGGATTGAGGTCAACAAGAATTTAAATTGAGAGTTTCAATTCGGCTAGAAAAGTCTGTGACCTGCATTTCATGGCATGTCCATTTGACAGTTAAATTGGCACTGGCTTTCAGCTTGATATTTAATTGAAAAAGAAAGTGGACACTTAAAGAGGCAACTACCTACCAAGTAGGGCGGACATATTCTGGAAGATCCTCAGAAGCTCAGGGGTGATGGCCGGGCTGTTCTCTAAAGTCACCAACCTGCATTAAGAGAAAGATCATGCCATTTAAACAGCCTTCATATAATATGCAATACCATTTTGCACTCAAAAGATGTTGCCTGGTCATCAGGACATGGAAAGACAAAAAAAATCCTTCAAATGACAGTAATATCACAATGAAAGAACTATGCTTTTAGTGTCCATGGAAACACTACAGCAGCATCAATTCATAAAAAGGCCTGCTACAAGTCAACCATCTTCCATCTTTAAACAAAACAGGCGATCTTTCATAAAAGCATTCCAGAAAATGAATGGATGCCGCTAGATTTGTTGAAGTGCTGCTATTTTTGATCCAGAGGCTACAGAGGAGTCTTTGTGCAGGTTGGGTTATTGTACAGAGCGACTCTCTTTGTCTTGATACAAGAGAGATAGAGTGACTCAGAGAAAATGATAAATGGACAGCGCGGAAGAACAACAAACCTAGAGAGCGAGTCTAAAGCCTTGAACTTAAAGGGGGCAAATAAACCCTCTTCAAAAAGATGAGCGAAGAGAATAAGAAGACTGACAGAACGGCAAGAAAAGAAATTCACTCAGAAAGGAGATAAAAATGGGAGAGTATATAAATTACAGCGCTAAAGAAGAAATCTGTGGTAAATACATAGCAGCGTTGAGCTTATCACAGACAATATCGATTAGCATGTAGGACGCACGGTTTAAACCCAGAGCTGGAGATGAATTAATTTATGCATAAGATTTCTCCTGACTCAGCGTCTTCTTGTAGCCTGACAGCACTGCTAAGTGTAACAAGTGGCACTTATATAAAAAAAAGAGTTGGCTTTGTTCCTCTGAGGCACGACTCCAATGATTCATGCTATCATTCGTATCTAGACAGGCAATTTGTCACACAAATCTTTTAAGCATTACATGTGTCACTGGCTGACAGGACAAAGCATCCGACAGGATGGAAACAGCCACTAACTGGGATCCCATTTAGATTGAGGGCAGTTAATACCATTGCAATGCTTTAGCTGTATTCCTGAGGTTAGAAATGATTTGAACAAAGATGACAAATGACTGAACTGAAATGTGACACCCATATCCTCAGTCATGCCATTGAAAGGTCAATGATTTAGGTAGATCTCAACCTATTTAAACCGGGGCTCTATGCTTACTTTTCTTTTTAGGAGCACTTGTGTTCGTAACTTAAAAAAATGTAGGAGCACAGTCAAAATTTCAGAAGTACCTTCTAATCAATAATCAAAAAATCTGATATAGGCTTCAAAAATTAGCCTTCCCATTACAAGGTGATATTTGACTCCTTAAAGTGATTTACAGGGGAATTTTGTTTTTACCTTTGTAATGGTATTTCTCTAACTTCATTAAAAGTGTCATCTTTCATGTCAAAATTTAAAAGAAAGACCAAGCAGAATAAGAATAAGTTACCAATCAAATTAAATCAGTATTAAAAATTAATTTGTACAACAGAGATGGCAGAGAAGAACACAAAAGTAGCTCGTGGGTGTATTTTCATATGTTTAAAGAGGCTCAGAGGTGGCATAAGTGCAATTAAATTCATAAATTCATGTTGAGATTAACGTTTTAAATATAAAATTTTGAACACAGAAATATTAAATGATTTAAACAACTGAAAAGATACTTTGAAAATGAAACTAAAACTGCCAATAGGTGGCGGTAATTCATTGATTTAATTACTGAATCATTCATTCATTTGATTCGTTTAAACAGCTGATTCATTCAGGAACAAACCAAGTAACTGTCTTTACAAATGAGAAATTGACTCATTGACTCACTAGATTCATTTAAAAACGCACGTTCCATAATAAACGAAACACAGCTGAGTTTAAATAGGGATGCGCAACGCTACGGCTCAGTTGTGACTTGTTTCAAACTATCAGGCAATAGTCAGACTACGTAAGTCACTTAATATTAACTTGTCTATCTGACTTGTATTAAATCAATATCTCATTTACAAACTCCCTTAAAAATCATTAAAAGCTGTCACTCATCTTAGTTCATCTAGAGATCCACAAGGATCTGTCTTAGGCCCTCTGCTATTTTCAATATACATGCTACATGTAAACGACCAGATGACCAGACATTTAAAGACATTATTTGTAGAACCAAAAACCTGTACACAGAGTCTCTTAGACTACAGTTTGCTTCTAGAAAGATGTACTGTCACTTCGTCAACAGTCAAAAGCGTGGGTGTTTTATTAGACAGCAATTCTAAAAAACATATTTTACATGCTACAAAAACAGTCTTCTTTCACCTTAGAAACGTCGCCATGCTACGGAATACGTTACCTGTTTCTGATGCAGAAAAGCTAGTTCATGCATTCATGACCTCTAGACTGGATTAACGTAATGCACTACTAGGCGGTTGTCCTACGTGTTCAATAAACAAGCTACAGCTAGTCCGAAAGGCAGCTGTTAGAATTACCAAGAAACTTAATCAGTAATCGGTAATGCACTTTTATTTCCCAGTACCTTATTTGAATTGCAAATTCATCCTTCTTGTCATTCCAATTCAGCTTCTAGTGAGGTGTGGCTAATTCAATTCTAATTAACTCTTTAACTGAGAGAAACCCAATTCACTTCTGAATTCACATTATGGACAATCACAATTTGTTTCCAGGACTGGGATGTAGGCATATCTACATTGGTTGCTGTAGAGATGTCGTAGGCATCAACAGTATGCCATCGGCAACCTTCTTGTACAACTGTGAGCAGCAAGCTAGCAGTATGAAGAGAGCTGACAGAAAGCTGGAAATTTGTCCTCTCCTTATGTTCACAACAGTGGCAAGCTGCAAACAAAACAGCATAAGAGCTGGAGGAGGGTACATGCCATATTATTCTGTGCTGCCCTCACCATCGGCATCGCTGAGCGCCGTGGAGCGCAGGGGTGAAAAAGCCACATGAGTCACGCATGGTTTTTGGAGCATTTTATGACAGATTTGAAGTTTTTACGCACTACGGTGCGTGAAACATGATGTCAAATACATCAGAGGTTTTAAGGGCAATAAAGACATAAACACTTTAATCTGAAAGACGTCACATGCATCTCAAAAATTCCTTCGCTCAGAGTAAAAAAAAAAAAAAAAAAAAAAAGATGAGATGTGAGATGTGAGAATGTTAGACACTTTAAAATGCAAAATAAAATAAAATATCCTCACAAGGCATATAACAGAATTCAGTCTTTACCAATGCAGAGGAAGCAAGTTTAACCAATAGGGAACAACGATAATTTTATGAGATGAGAAGAGATAAATCCATCACTGCAGTGAACTGAGATATCAGATATAGGATCCCACGGATATTTATATATATTATTTATATTGACAGAGATAGAATAATACAGGGATTAATACAAAAGTGCAGGGATATGGAGAGCAGACCCTATTAGGGTCACGGTGAAACACGGTGAATGTGAAACATAGGGAGTATAAAAGTAAAGCAAGTACTTCAGAGACATAAGTGAGAATATAATGGGAAAAAACGTGGGACCAGCAACTGTGTGGTTATGAGGGTGAGCAAATAATGACAGAATCATCTGAGTTTTGGGTGAACTATCCCTTTAAAGACAAGCAGCAGAATGTTTAGTACTATTAGTAGCACCCTATGATTTCCACAATGCGGAAAACGTAGACAGAATCATGGAATGTCACGGAATTTGCCTAATTTTGGATGAATTAATCAAAAGTAGATCAGTAGATAAGCCGCAAAAAACTATTTAAATATGAATCCTGCATGTATTGCGTGTCTCTGTGTGAATAAATGGCACAGACGAGCAGTTTCGTTAACTACACACATACGAAAGCGTGTGACGTTTGCGGTGTTTTTCAGCCTCTGCCACCTCAATTTAATAAGAGTAAGTAAAACTGCTCTGAGAGTCACTTTCTGAGCATTTTATCATTTCTTTTGAGGAAAAACTAACGTAATATCAAATACAAACAGAAACGTAGAGGTCTTCACAGCAATCCGTCAAAATAAAAGTTTGTTTGAACTTAAAGAAACCGTGAGAGAAATATATAACTTAATCTAATGATAGTACTACTACTACTAATAAAATTATTATTAAAACATTAATAATATTACATTAATAATAATAATAACTTAAATGAATATCTACCTAAATTATTTACAGGAAAATGTAAATACACGACACAGCATTTCTGAAAAAAAAATAAATAAATAAAAAAAAAAGTATAAAATAATAATAAATTATTGTTATTTTTTAATAAAATCAATGCTTTAGAATTTTTAGAATTTAATGAAACCATTCAAATGGAATCCAGAAAATCAAAATGGTAAACAGATTTTGGTCAAAATAAAACTCTTTTTGAGGAAAAAATAAATAAATAAATAAATAAAAAAAAAAAAAAAAAAATCATATGGTCCTAAAAATTGCATTTTTGTAATTTTTTTTAATAAACACTTTTTAATTTGTGTACGTTTCATGATTTCAATTAATTAGACATGGTTTTTGATTCATATTTTTTAATTTAACCATAAAAAAAAAGTCTAAAAGAGTCTAGACAAATTAAAACAGAATTTTGAAAAAACAAACAAACAAACAAACAAAAGAAATACAGAATTTGGGAAAAAATAAAATGGATTTCATAGGGCCCAATATTAGCCTGCTGTGACTTTAAGACTTACACACAATGTTTAACGCAAGGCTTTAAAGCACCTGCAAATAATGTACTTTTGTGATTGCGAATAAGTGGATTGTCTCATGAGTGTAACTCTACTGCTCAGTTAACATTTGATGTGAATGTATGTTGCGCTGTACAGTACATTGAGACGGAGGTGCCAAAACTGCAACTATTAGAATGTGCACTGTACTGTAGCACGATTGTACAATATTTCTTCAAAATCATCATGGAGACATTTTATTCAATCAAAAGTTATCATATTGCACAAATTTGGACGGTGGACACACCTACTCATTTTTTACCAAAGGTGTGTGTCATCTGTTATTGATCTATGACAGCCCACTATTTGAGACTTGTTCTCTGATCCACTCAAATTTTAACTTTTCATTCACTTTTCATGTAGAAACAAAATGTGTTCTCTTCTCATCTTGAGTTGATTGAACGTGGTCTTTTTAATCTCCACCAAATCGATCGTCCAATATTTTCAACTATATTATTAACTATCTGTGTGCTATTTTATTTTACCATTATTCCCTATGTCAAAGAAAAACAGATACGAGGCTGAAGCACCTATTTAAACAACAACTGATAGGTGTTTGGTTCCAAAACTGTACAAATTAATAAATTCGCCAATTCTAATAATATGGCTTTAAATCAAACCATCTTAAAGGGATAGTTCACCCAAAAATAATAATGGCAGTGAATGACTGTTGAGATTTTGAAGTCCAATAAAGTGCATCCACATGGCTTTGGGAGTTAAAAGGCCTTCTAAAGTGAACGGATGCGTTTGTGTAAGAAAAATACCCATATTTAAAACTTTATTTACCGTAATCTCTAGCTTCTGCTAACTGTCATATGTGGTGTTCCAGGAAGACATAGGACAATATTCATATTCAATCATTATGTCCTGCAAAATGATGATTTAAATGCAAAAGAAAAGGCATGGGAAGCAGTTTCCTCCATATTTTTTGTATCAGGTAAGTTTTAATTTAAAATGTTCGGGATAATAATGCTAGTAGTACTGTGTTAAATGTTTGCCACTTACTTGAGCAACTTATAAACTATATAAAAATCTGCATAGAAGTAATATTACGTTGTGTATACTGATTGTGTTTAGACTCACAGAATACATCTATGAAAGACTGTATTAACTGTACTGTGGACAATGCTACTTTCACAGTCACAATGCAGAAAAAAGTGCCTTTCAGTAACTTTAACAGCATTTGGATTTAAAATCAATATAATGGATAACCAATTGTTGTAGAAGCCGTGGATAAGTTGTGCACTGCAAATGCATTTAATGTGAAAGCACAAACACAGTGTGCAGCTTCTACACACAGCATATGTACTCCAAATGGATCAGTCAGTAGGCAGTAAAGTAGGCAGTACAATAATCACAGTCCAAAAATGAAAAAAACAGGCCAGTCTTGTTGTCCTGGAAATCTTTGTACTATGAAAGTACTAAGTACTTTGTACTATTAGTTCACTGCACAATTAAACTTTCCTGATAATTTACTCACCCTATGTCATCCAAGATGGACAGAAATTAAGGTTTTTGAGGAAAACATGCCAGGACTTTTCTCTATATAGTGGACTTTAATGGGGATCAATGGGTTAAAGGTTCAAATGCAGTTGCCATGCAGCTTCAAAGGGCTCTACATGATCTGAGCCAAGGAATAAGGGTCTTATCTTGTGAAACAATCCGTCATTTTCTTTAAAAAAAAAAAGTATATTTGAATGATTGTTCAAATCAGCTGATGATCAGGGCCGATTATATCCAGTTGATCAAAAGGCAGCGGAAAACCGTGCCAGGCTGCAACTCATACTGTGAGTGAAGAAAATCTCTTGAATTTAGGGCTGTCAAAATTAACGTGACATAAAGGCATTAACAGTTAAAAAATAGCGACATTAAAGCAAATAGAATCACCCGTAGTTCAAAGGCAGCATTACCAGATTCACCTTTTTATCTCTACACCAAACATTTGCAGCTCGCCTCACATCCAATAATCACAAAGAGCTCTTTGCTTTCTTTCTTCTGATAAGAAAAAGTCTTAGCTTTTAAATCCTGTACATTCAATCACAAAATACAAACAATGAATGCCATTTTGACACTTTTAAATGTGACGTAACAGACCACTATTGCACCTCGCAACTCTAGCACGACTCTCTTCCAGCTTAGTAAGTTATAGCGCAAAATACATATGAATGTAGATCATAATTATCATGTTGAAAGATACTGTAGGGCTTAACAACATGTATCATGTCTAACGAAAACTCTCAATCAGTGTTTAATTGAACGATGCCAATAAAACTAATTGTGAACAGTCATGTGACACTTACCTCAGAAAAGTTATCCGCTGTTCACAGTTCATTATTTAGCTATAAAACGACACTAAAGAGGAGCATTTTTACTTAGAACTATATACACTAGGGCTGTGATGGTTCCAATGACAACCACACCACTGCGGTCGAAATGCTTGAAATGCTTGCAAGCAAATGCTTGAAAGATGGATTTGTTGAAAGCAGGACAACAATAAAACAGTGGGCTACAAACTAGCTACAAATATGTTTTGGAGCAGCGCAGACCATGCACTGGCACAAATGCCACAATGTGAAATTTTATCGGCATCAGCAGATATTATTCTGAATAATCTTTATCGGCGCATCTTTACTTTTTAACCACAAATGCTCGTCTTGCACTAGCTGGACCGATCGTTTCATCTAATTTCACAAGATAAAACTCTTATTGCTGGGCTGAGATCGTGTAGAGCCCTTTGAAGCTGCACTGAAACTGCAGTTTGGACTTTCAACCCACTGATCCCCATTGAAGTCCAGTATATGGATAAAAATCCTGGAATGTTTTCCTTAAACACCTTAATTTCTTTTTGACTGAAGAAAGAAAGACATGAACATCTGGGATGGCATAGGTACACTGGCACTTGTTAACCTCATTTAAAAAGAAATTTATATGTCACCACAATTCATATTTGTTGACAAAACCCATTTCAACCATTAAAGCATAAACCCTTAATCCTATTAAGTCGGTCAGGTATGCTCAGACTTTTGACTGGAAGTGTACAAAAGGACCTAGGGATTGGGTTGAAACTTTTATTCCTAGGTTAAACATTTGGCTCAGGTACACTCTTGGAGACTTACCACAGCTCTAGACCGTCTTCCAGCAGGTAAACATGAGGGGGCTGAGAAACATCTGTGCTGAGCTGGATAACGGGTAGAAGGAAGGGATATAGATTCTTGCTTTCCGCTCCCAGGCCCTGAAACAACACAAAAACATTTCAACCCATCATACCAGCGCAAGGGAAAACTAATCACTCAACTTTTCAGCATAACATTTAACAAGCTTGGGCTTCCCCTACAAGTGTTTTAAAATCCCTGAACATTAGCTGTCTTACTCAGCCGTACCAAAACAACAGGGCATACGATGAAGATGCAGGCAAAAAACATTTGTATTCAGATAAAAATGTGATAACAGCTTGTCAAGGGAAATTCAAGGGAACGCTGCCAAAATGAGTTTCATTCCTTCTCATAGTCAAGCACAAAAAACATCATTATCTGACTGAATAGCAGCAGGTGTGATATTGTGTCAGCTTTCCCTGCTCTCTAGTATGGGAATCTCAAGATTACACCAGCAGCCATGTGTTTTTTTAGGGTTCATTCAAGGGCCCGGTCTTGAGAACAGCCTCGCTCTCCCCCGGGTGAGATACGTCCACTCAGCCTCTGACTGATGAGGGCTCATCACAAAGACCACCGCAAAGGGCTCTTAAGTTCAGGGCATGACGGCCTTCGACAGTCCGCTGATTCCGAGCTGTCCATCAAAATCACGGATGCAGAGCTCTGGGGGGCTCAGAGAGGGTAGAACTGAAGTATCCGTAGGATCCAGGTGAAGCTTTGTAACTGTCAATGGGCCAATGATTAAAAACAACAAACAAAATCCAAGGCCACCCACCGTAGACAACAAGAGTCATAACTTGGCAAGACGACAAGGTGTTGAGCAATGGTAGTTTGAAAGTTGAGTGAAACAATGAACTTTTGGCAAAAATTTGATATTTTTTTAAACTTAAAAAAATAGAAACCTTAGGGGTGGAAATGTACGCAACTGTCATGAAAATATAACGGTTAATAATATAATAATAATATAAAAAGATAAATATAATATATAAATATAATAATATAAAAAATTCTTAACAGATACACTACCAAACGTTTTTGAACAGTAAGATTTGTAAAAATTTTTAAAGAAGTCTCTTCTGCTCACCAAGCCTGCATTTATTTGATCCAAAGTACAGCAAACACGGTAAAATCTGAAATATTTTTACTATTTAAAAATAACAGTTTTCCATTCGAATATATTTTAAAATATAATTTACTCCTGTGATCAAAGCAAAATTTTTGGTATCATTACTCCAGTCTTCAGTGTCACATGATCCTTCAGAAATCACTTTAATATGCTGATTTTCTGTTCAAGAAACATTTATTATTATTATTATTATTATTATTATTATTATTATTAATATCTAAAACAGTTGAGTACATTTTTTAAGGATTCTTTGATGAATAGAAAGATCCAAAGATCAGCATTTATTTGAAATAATTTATCTGAAATAAAAAGCTTTTCTTACATTATACACTATACCACTATACACTTTGAAATCACAGGAATAATTTACATTTTAAAATACATTCATATAGTTATTTTACATTTATGTTTTTTTGTTATTTTGTTATGTTATTTATGTTTTAATTTTAGCCATACAATCTTCAAAAAAGAAAAAGAAAAAAAAGAGGGTTTGTTTAATTTCCATTTGATTAAAGATAAACTAATGTTTTGTGTCTTCATTTATTGACCAGGAAAAATTAAATGCACAAAACAGTAAAAAAGTAATAAATTTATTTATTTATTTATTTTTTTGATAAAGTGATGATGAAGATGCTTTCGATTATTAAAATTTAATTTAAATCAGTAAAATGGAAAACGGAATTTGGTAAATATAAAACTGAATTTCATTTCATATTTCTTGTCATTAATTTCACAGTGCCATTTTTAATAAATTGCTTTTAATAAATTGAGGGCGTTTTCTGATTTCAATTCATTAGATATGATTTTTAATTAATACAATTTAATTTAACCATTAAAATGTGGAAAAAGAATTTAATAAAAAAAACAGAGAGAGAGAGAATTTGGAAAAAAAAAATATAACAGAATTTGGGAAAAAACAAAACATTTCATAGGGCCCTAGTTGAGACCAGGTGTAGCCAACCCTGCTCTTCCAGCAAAGTGTAGCTCCAACCATAATCAAACCAGTGTTTTTGTTGTTAATTAAAATTATTTAAAATGTTTAATTAATTAAAATACTGCTGAAATAATATGAAAAACAAACTTAAAACCTTTAATTAAAAATTGAAATATTGCTTTGACAACTAACTGAAATAAAATAAGTTTATGCTGAAGAAGTAAAAAACTAAAACTAAAAGTACAACCATAAAGCAGCAGTTATATTATTATATCCACTATTTTGTTTACGCAAAAGAGCAATTCCAGCTGGCTCATAAAAATTTTTAGTTCACCAAAAATGTTCCCAAACAACACCTCTATCCATAAGACCAGGCAATTTTGCAGGCCACGGCATGTGCCAAGGCAATTTAGCTTCTGCAGGTCAACAAATCATATCCGAATGTTCAGTAAAGAGAGCATCCATTTTGAAGCATCTGCCAAAAATATGCTTTTGGGGATGGACCCATGATAGGGCCATTTAGGGATGATTGACTTTGAATGTTCACTGGTAATATTGTCTCTTCAGCATTCTGTGCCAGGCTGGAGAGCAGCAGCTGTGATACCATATGGCTGGCAAAGGAGGCCACAGAAAACACAAACAAACGCAAGGTTAATAGCAAACTGTTGATGGCGGGTGGTAAGATATGCACACAATTGATAGTTTCCTGAAGGACTGCTGGCATTTTAATATGCAAATCTAAGGACTCCACCAAAAAGAAAGAAATAAAAAAACAAAGAGAGCTGGTCAACTAAGCTGGCATAAGTGGCGGATCTTTGGAAGTATGCAAATTTCGGCCAAGCCTTGGGCGATCTTTTAGATTGAGCCTGTGATTTACAACAACTCAAGATGCTGTCATGAAGGGTCTTTAATGTGAGTGGGAAATGTTAATATGCAAGATGTGGTTACTGAAGCACAGAGCACTTTCAAAGACAAAGAACAGCTCATTCAAGCTTATGATTACTCAATAACTCTCCTCAAAGGAATCTTTATGAAATGACCTCAAAATTTAACATCAACTCTGATCCACGCCAGTACAACTAACCATTTGTACACAGAAAAGAAGTGCCAATTGCAGGCACCTGATGCTATTTAACTGGCAGCATTTCTACAATTTTCACTGATATTGCAAGATGGCAGGCTGCTCTGAAGTGACTGAAACCCTGCAACAAAAGGTTGTCCAAATGAAGACGATGACCCTTTTAGTCACTGCAAGAGAAGTTGCTCATTCCACATCTGTGATTTCTCAAATACTGCAGGTTTACAATGACACTAATTTATTCAAGTCCCTCAAAAAGGCTGGTCATCCACGTAAGACAAATGCACAAGACAAGACAATGCTGAGACTCTCAGTGGGGAATCGGTTCAGCACTGCAGCTGGAATTGCTTGCCAGTTCAGAATCAACATGTTTAAGAGAAGTCGGACAGACTTCTGCAGTGATCAAACCTCTCATCAGCAGTAAGAATTAAAAGGCTAAGCTCACTTTTGTTGAGGAGCATGTTCACTTGAATTTCACTTCAGTGATGAGAGCAAGTTTAATTTATTTGAGTCTGATGGGAAACATTTTGTACAGTGTCAAACTGAGGAAAACTGAACCCCAAATGCATTAAGAAGTCAGTGAAAGGTGGAGGAGGAAGTGTCATGGCTTGAGGGCTGTTTTCTGCAGCAGGATTTGGGCCTCTTATACAGTTACATGGCGGGGGGAAAGCAAATGTTTATCTGAACCTCCTTCAGCAACATGCAAAATAAAGGTTTCTGTGGTATACATACAGCTAATATTCCTTCAAATTTTGAGCAATCAAGATTATCTATAGATAGGTATATGACTGTATGATTCTGAGATCCATCTATTCACACAGAGGACAACTGCGGAACTCATATGCAACTATTACAAAAAAAAAAAAAAAAATATATATATATATATATTCTATATATCAAGTATATATATATATATATATATATATAAATAACCGAAAGAAACACAATGCATTAAGAGCCAGGGGGTGAAAACTTTTGGAATTTGAAGATTAGGGTAAATTGTACTTATTTTGTCTTTAGGCAAACATGTAAGTATCTTCTGTAGCTTCTAAAGGGCAGTAATAAATGAAAAAAAAATAGATATTTAGGCAAAATAAGAAAAATATAGACATTCTGTTCAAAAGTTTTCACCCCCGGCTCTTAATGCATTGTTTTTCCTTTTGGAGCATCAGTGAGCATTTGAACCTTCTGTAATAGTTGCATATGAGTCCCTCAGTTGTCCTCAGTGTGAAAAGATGGATCTCAAAATCATAGTCATTATTGGAAAGGGTTCAAATACACAAAAATGCTGAAAAACCAAAGAATTTGTGGGACCTGAAGGATTTTTCTGAAAAACAGCAAGCAGTTTAACTGTTCAGGACAAACAAGGGACTAATATCACTAAAAAAAACAAACAAAAAAAACAAAACAGCTGTGGATCATGTGTATGTAAACTTTTGAACGGGTTCATTTTTATAAACTCAGCTATTATTTTTCTTGTGGACTATATGTAAATGTACTTTATTTGAAATATCTTCTTCAGGTCAGTACTAAATAAAAAACTTGCATTTTGAATGATCCCTCTTATTTTGGTAAAATAAATAACAAAATAATTAACATCTGCAAGGTTTATGTACACTTCTAGTTCCAACTAAGTCACAAATGGGCAAAAAGTGTGAAAAGGGTTGTTCCTGCATCAGCAAAGTGTTGCTCAGTGGAGTTCTCAGTTAAACCAAGCTCAAGTTATTCAGCTACTGCTGCCTCCGGATGGTTTAAATGTGAGTGTCACTCATCTCCTCAGGGGCCGGAGTGACACAGAAACTGCTCCTGATGCACGGAGCAAAAAAAAAAAAAAAAGAAAAGTGAAAAAAAGACTGGATGAAATGAGCAGCTTGTGGGATCCCATGTGGAGGAAGATGAAGAAGCACTGTGGCAATTTTCAAATACACCCATCAATAACAAGCCCCTGTCTGCATGTGTGTTCATACTCTCACAGCAGGAAGGGATGAAGTGTATCGTACAAAAATAAAGGTCTTCTGCAAGTATCAGAAAACCAGAGAAGTGCTCAGCAGGGCTGGAGGGCATTTGCTCATATTCACAGACGACGACGGTGAAAATAAGGCCCCCATTGGTGAAGGTACGCACATCACGTTCAAGTGAGCACTTGAAACACAGACAGAATGCTAAACACCTGACTCGACCGTTTCAAAGGCTCGTTATCTGTTTCATTCTTGGCCCCGCGGGTATGTCGTACCTGTACGAGATGGATGAGGGTAGTGAGAATGGCACAGCGGAGCATGTTGTGTTCTTCTGACTGCTTCCAAAGAAGAGGAAGGTACTGAACCAAACAGCCCACGTAGGGTCGAATCTAGAAGAGAGACCGGGAAAAGTAAAGCATTGATCTCAATTGCCACGGAGAGCACACACACAGAATAAATATTTGTTGCAATGCAAAAAAAAGAAACTAAAAACAGGTCAATAAATTATGAATGAAATGAAACAAATTCACAAACACATACATTTAAAAATAAAGAATAAGAATAGTAATAAAAGCGTTTTACGTTATTTTTTTTTTTTAGTGAAATATTGCAACCATTTATACGGTCTGACAATGTAAAATTATTCATTTATGTTTATAAAAATGTTTAAATAACCATTTATTATCATGGTTATTATTCTGTTTTTCTATGAATAGCTCTAAAATGTCATTCATCAGTACAAAAGTTTGTTATTTAAGTGATACTGGTCACTTTCACAATAACTTTTGTGGCAAGAGCTACTTCAGTTTTAGTAAGCGCTGTGTTGCAGGTTTTTATTTTTATGCTGCTCTTGCAATTTATACTGCCTTGCGATCTGGTACCTGATTTAATGAACAATATTCCATGAATTATTCCTACGGATTACATTTTGAATCTCTGTCTAAATCCTTCATCACATCTCTCTCCCAGTCTATTTTCACATAGGTAAGTTAAAACTTTATATTCTTCACTTTAAATTCCTACTAGCATGCTTTACTGTAGGAATGCTACTTAAGCAGGGAAATGCAAAAGAGCAGACACCTTATTTTTAACTGTCAAACTGACAGAAAGCATTTTGAATTATGTCAACGCATTTAAAATTCTGTATATTTTTGTCTAATGCAACCTCTGCCAGCCTCGTATTTTATTAATGAATGAATGAATGAATGAATGTGTTTAATTTTATTTACATACAAATGTATGTGCTGGTGTGATCTCATCAGTGTTTCCAGTGTTAACTTCTTAATGATGTTTACTTTACATGCAAATCTCTAACATACTTAACACTTTCTCACTGTAATTGGATGAGGTGGTTTAGCAAACATGCACTTTGTGTTTTTTTTTTGCTGTTGAGCTCTTAGCATTTTGGTGCTTTATCAGCATTTCTTCCGCTTAAAGGAAAGCAGTCTGTCACTGTGCACCACTCACTGACATTAGCATTTGCATATTTTGGTGTTTTGCTTTACGATAAAATTAACACAGAAACATCTCTGAATTAACTGCATTTTCATCTGATTACTCTGTTAGCTAATACCCTTTAAATATACTTTTATGCCCTGTCTGCACTACAAGTGACAGGCTTCACATAGGTCATACCATAATTGTTTTTACGGCTGTGCCTTTAAGACAAAACAACAAATGAACTAATGAACAAAAGAAATGTGCTGAATAAACAATTAAAAGTTAATTGCAACTTTATTTCTTACAATTACGACTTCAGATATTGCAACTGGGTGAAATAAAGTTGCAATTAACTATTTTTTTTTACTCTAGGTTGAAATGGCTACAACACATTTTAATTGTTATTGTTTCTTGTAATTGTGGTTTTATATCTCACAGCGTGACTATTTCTAATTTTAACTTTCTCTCACTATTAGGCAGAAACATTACTAATGCTATGATCCATCAGGAAAACAAAAAACAAAAAAGCAGAGCCGCAGGTGCTACTAACAGACAGGGACTCTGACAAACTTTTATAGATTTTACTCTCATATCGTTGGTTCTTTTGATGATTAGGAATAATGATATCTACCCAATATTTTTTCTGAATGGCCTGGTTTTTAATTTCTGATTATACAGTAGGGTAAGGCTGTCACTTACGATTATTTTGGCAATGGAGTAATCGGTGGACTATACTGATGATTAATTGAGAAATGGGATAATTACAATAATTTTCTGGGGGTAATAAAAATAGACCTAAGTGAACAACAGCCTTCAAAATTACTTAAAATAAACATAAAATTACAATGGGGTAATACTAATTAGTTCAAATTAAGCATCAACAGCAAGTAATTATATGGTTTTATTGAACAAAATTGTTAAAATATGTTAAAATACAAATGACTGCAGAGGGTGCCAACGGCTTGACCACTGTTTTTACTAATCCTTGTTTAATATTGACTAAACATTTAATTAAAATGTCCACTTAATCTTTAATATTTTGCCATTTCTTTATGACAGAAATGCTCCAGCCACTGAGATTTCTTGAATATTTGGACGATGTCTAAACTCAGAGTAAAGATTTAAACTTATTTTAAAATCGCAATGAATAGTTGGCATATTAAGAAAGATATGGACCCTTTTCACAAGACTGTGATGATGTGTTTCAAATAGAGGTTGACCGATATATCGGTTTTGCTGATTAATCGGCACCGTTATTTGATTGGCGGAACTATCGGTTATCGGTAAAAATTCATACCGATAGTTTTTTCCGGGTTGGGTCTGTTGCTGGAGCCGCTGAGAAGGTTTTCATTTTACAGCAAAGTCCCTACAGTCTTTGTTATACAGCATGAGAGCGGCCTCTAGTGACGGAAATCATTGACAGCACGTGCCGTTTGTTTAGACACGTGACACTGCGCGCTACACAGAGCAGGACATCTCAAAGGCGGATTTAAAACATCAACAACGAACCGGTGTGTACAGTATATTGTAGTGCATGTTTTCATGTCATTACTAAGTGATGAATTTGTTGCCTAGATGCTGCATTAGTGGAAAAAGGACAGCAGTATACTTTTGCCCATTTGGTGATCAAATAAAGTCTTGTAGACCGCCACTTGAATCGAATGTGACGCGTCCCAGTGTGTGTGATACCGGATAGCTGCGAGTTCTTCTAGACACTGGGCTGCACTTTTGCCCATTGTGTGACTAACATATTTTTATGTTTTGATTAGATAACCACAAATGTTCTAGAACTGAAGCAGTTAAATTGTAAAAGTACACAATATCCATATGTATGCAATTTCAATACTGTGGCCTTTGTGTAGATATTTAAAGATGGCCATCTTTAGCTTGATTGTTGATGTAATGGTAACACTTTACAATGAGTCCATTTGTAACATTAAGATTAATAAAAGCTGTAGAATAGAAGTATTGCTCCTTGTTAGAGTGTTAATTTCAGCATTTACTGATATATTTAAAATATTTTAGTTGCTTTTGTTAACATTAATGAACAGTGAATGATCAATGAACTGTAATGATCAATATATAATTAATATTAATATTTTTATTCATTTACAAAGTATGGTTCAGTAGGCTTTTTTTTTTTTTTTTTTTAAATAGTAGAGCACAATTTATTTTACGTTCAGTATCCATTTTAAAAACTATCAGTCGATTAATCAGTATTGGCCAGTGTGGTCCAACCTAGTTATCGGTATCGGTTAAAACCAATATCGGTCGACCTCTAGTTTCAACGGTCATCAGCATCGTAAATCCTCGAAAGTTTTTTAGATTTTGATTTAAAAAAATGTGTATGCATTAATAACACTATAATTTGTATTATCACCTCTGCATCAAATTACAAAAAAATTGTTAATGCTAATGTGAGTGTGTTTCTAATGTAGTGTCTATGGGAGGGACAGTAAATCTATTTTTTTCCCCCCCTTTTTTTTTTTTGAAAGTCATGAAAACATCGTGGAGTTTTTCTTTTGCAAATGGGAATGCAAAAAATATATCTGTGGTACTCTCCCATTCACTGTTCTTTAAGTTAACCCAACTGTGACAACTTCCACTGCTAAGAACCCTGGAAATGTGAAAAAGGTCCATTGATGTATTCTCCTGTGTTTGCGCAAGTTTATAAATTATTTACCTTACAAATCTGATGAAATGGCAGACACTGTGTTCCTAAATGAACATTACAATAAAACCCAAACTCAAAGCAATATGCAGAGATGAAGTTTAAGATGCTTCTCGCATGTAAATGATAACAGTTCATGTGGAGCAGCATTTACTGCAAACGGAGCCGCTCTGAGATGCACGTGTGAAACCTAAATGCGTGCAAATAATTAAAGAGCATATGTTAAACCTGCCTCGCATATATTTATTTGACTGAATCGTACTGTTTATGAATTCACAATAGCATTATACTTTATTATGATTTTAAATGGGTTTGATATAACATGCAGCCTTGGAAAAGGTCTAATAACACCTTTCATGGATTCTCGCCTGTGAAATGCCCTACTTCCGGTATTCTGATGGTTACTCAACGCGGACAAAATGCAATTGAGGACTTTTTTAAAAATCGAGAAATCAGACTGAATCAAAAAATCATGACAGCCCTACAATAGGCATGATTTTTGATCATACCAAAGACATCATGTGTAAAGTGGATGATCATCTGTCAATGTGTTAGTTAAACAAATGTCTGCATTTCAATTTCAATAAATTACAACATTCTGAAAGTTACAGTGCGTTTTCATAGTACAAGGAACTCTCATCCCAAACGATCAAGAACAACATGATTCTTTGAAGGAGGACTGTAAATACGTGAGAAAACTAGGAGAGAGATTACAAACTGCTCCCAAAAAATTGATTTCCAATATTTTGTGCCTAGAACATTCCACATAGTCTTTTAAAATTGGACAGCCAGTTGAGATTTTATACCATGAGTGACGTAAGCTTTAACAAAAGGTGAAAAGAGCTAATCTCCGGGATGAGGAACTTAGGAGAAAGCAGTTAGAGATCAAGGAGCGCATGATGGAAGAGCCATTATTTCACAAGCAGCGAAAAAGGTAAAAAGACTAAAATGTCAAAAAGATTTGTCAAAAGATACATTTCTGAGCTCGTAATGACGAAAAATTGGAATAAATGTTCTCCTAAGGTGGCACGGCGGCACATCTGCATGAACAAAAAATGGATGGACGTGCCGCATTAAAACACTTTCATATTTAATACTGGTCATTTTACTAATCTTTAAGCTATCCTATAGGGCAATACCGAGGAGCACTAAATCATTCAAAAGAGCATTAAATATCTCCTGTGCTCCACAAAGTTGACACGGAAGGTTACTTCTGAAAGCTTTCAACGTACACACGATATGACCGTCTGTAATTTATGCACGTTTGACTGAACGAAGCTTAAATCACGAGCTTTGCATTCTAACATGACTAAAATAAATGTCATTCATCAAATGGCTCAGAGTCAAGGCTCACGCAATAGCTAAAGGTTATTTTCAAAGCAGGTCGTGGCCTTGTCCTCGGTCAGTGTGGTTTGGTAATGATATGACATCAATGTGTGTCCTTCAGTGTGAAAAACAACAAATAATGGCCTGAGGAAAATCTAGAAAAGCATTTGATTGTGTGTTCGGATGACTTGATATGACCTCTCGGAAGGGTTGAGGCTCACCTGGATGCTGACTCTTTCGATGACGCAGGAAATAACGTGGAGAACTTGCATTTTGGTGTCGCATTCGTTGACCTGTTGCAACAGCTGGAACAACAGGCCGAATATGGACTCCAAGTACTAAAGAGGAATAAAAGAGTTGTTAATGAAGACCTTTAACTCAACAAACGACGTCAAATGTTCAAAATGTTTAAAAAACCAATCTTACCGGTAAGAACTGCTCGGTTCTGAACTCGAAGTCATCCACGGGTAAGGCTGAGTTAAGTATAATGACTGCAGGTGAAAAGCAGTGACCTCTTAAACACACACGATTATCTGACATGCAGATGAATGAGGATGAGAGTGATTAAAGTAATCATATGACACCATGCAAACAAGTGAGTGTTGTTGAAAGGCTATGGGTTAATTGGCAAACTAATTACAAGAGTGCTTAAATGCGTCCAATTAAAGCTGACAAACGACCAGCCTCGTGTAAAGTCTGTAAACTACGACGGGATTAGCATCAGTCAGAGGAAAGGATATCCAGCTTTAGAGTTGTGGCTGTTTCGATGCGAACCTGAAACAGAGAAAAATTACATTATTATACAAAAATTAATAAAGCATGATCTGAGCTGTGAAGTATGAAATTTTAATGCTGAAGTGTGTCGTTTCCACACCAGTAGTGGCACCAAATGAAATGGAAATAATGATTCAGATTCCACACCTGCATTTCTAAGACTTTTTTCACTGGTTCATCATTACTGGGTTTTTAAAATAATTGTATGTCAAGAACATTAATATTAATTAACACTTCCATGAATCTAGTCAGAAAAATTGAATTTTTACTGTATAACGCAGAACGTCAGGGAATTCACCAAATTCTGGACGAATAAATTAAAAGTAGGTCAGCACACTTAAATCAAAATGCAATATGGGCTAGTGTCTGAATATTAAGCAGCAAAAAGACTATTTTAATATGAATTTTGTATGTTCTGTGTGAAGCACACGTGACACTTGTGGTGTTTTCAGCCTCTGCTGAATACTCTTCATATACTAACAGAAACGTAAATGTCTTCACAGCAACCCGTCAAAATAAAAGTTCAGCTTAACTTGAAGAAAGTGTGACAGAAATATATTACTTAATGCAATTATAGTACTACTGCTACTCCGCACAGCCAGTTTGGCACAGAATTTGGTAAAAAATCATATTTCAAACATATTTCAAAGCAACTTAAAAATGTTTTTTTGTTAACCTTTTAATGCATTGCTGTTAAATTGCATTATTTTTATGATTTAGACATGCTTTTTGATTGATGAAATGTAATTTAACCATTAAAACAGAGTCTAAAAAATTAAAATGGAAAAAACAGAACCCAGAAAAATTTAAGTAAATTTAATTTTTATGGAATTTGGAAAAAAAAATCAAATGGATTTTATAGGGCCCTAGACTGTAGGAGCCCAAGTGTTTGCATATACTAATGTTTTTTTTTTTTTTATTTTGAAAGAAATTCATTTAATACTTTAATTTCATCAATAAAATATTAACTAATATTAATATTTTTGTTAAACTTTTATTACATTGCTAATAAATTGTGTCATGATTTCAATGAATTACACAATATTATGTAATATATTACCATATTATGTAATTTAACTATTAAAACAGTGTAGAAAAATGAAAATGGAGAAAACGAAATCCAGAAAATTTAAAATGGAAAAAACTGAATTTGGAAAAAAAAAAAAAAGAAATGTAAAATAATAAAAATACATTGAATTTCCGAGGGCCTACACCATAGGATTGCAAATGTGTCATTTCAACACTGATAAGAAGAAACGTTTCTTGAGCAGGAAATTAGCCTATTAGAATGATTTCCTTAAAGTCTATAAAAAAGTAATTTGTGAAATGTAATTTTTAAATACTTCAATGTAATATTAGGGCTGCAACGATTAATCGAACGATGTTGTGAGGCGAGTTTAGTCAATGAAGCCGGTACGTTGATTAGTAGTAAAGCTCCATCACGTGCGTTCAGCTGGAGCGGCAAGTAATACACAGAGCCGTAAAGCACTGACAAGCTACGCCAAAATCGCGCTCAAAATCGAATTCGATTTTGCGGCCGATTTGGCGTAGCTTGTCAGTGCTTTACGGCTCTGTGTATTACTTGCTCTGTGTACTGAACGCACGTGATGGAGCTTTACTACTAATCAACGTACCGGCTTCATTGACTAAACGCGCCTCACGACATCGTTCGATTAATCGTTGCAGCCCTATGTAATATTTGTTAAACTTTTAATACATTGCTGTTAAATTGTGTAAGCTTTATGATATCAATGAATTAGACATGCTTTTTAATTAATAAAACGTAAATCAACTACTAAAAGTCTAGAAACATTAAAATGGAAAAAAACAGAATCCAGAAAAAAACGAATTTGGAACAAAAAATAAAATGGAATTTGGGAAAAAATAAAACCGATTTCACAGGTTCATAGTTAGCATAAACTAATGTTTTCTTCCCTTTTTTTTTTTCCCCAAGAAAAAATCTTGGAAAAAAAATCAGTGTTTTCACAAAAAATATTAAGCAGCACAACTCACAATAAGAAATGTTTCTTTAACAGTAAATCAGCATATCGGAATGATTTCTGAATGTTTATGTGACACTAATGGCTGCTGAAAATTCAGCTTTGACATCACAACAAAATTAAATTACATTTATCAACTATTTCAAAATGGAGAGCAGTTATTTTGATATATTATAAATTACATTTATCAGACTTTTAAAAAAATCTGTCACTATATCAAATAGGTAGTCCCACCACAAACCTAGGTGGTCTGCCAAACTCTGGCTTGACCATGGTACACTGCGGCACACTTCAGGACGTCTGCGTACAGGTGGCTTACTTCTAGTTTTCTCTGCACATTAAACTGGGCTAGGAAAAACTATTTTACACGCTTCACCTCCAAAGAACTCTTTCAAAGGACAGCCATTAATTTCACCTTAAATCAGTGTGGTACATGTTGACAAGAGACCTCTAAGCCTACTCAAGTTTCCTCGACATATAAATCTTGAGAGTTAGCCTGTAACCAAAACAAAATTAACATCATTAAAAGGTCGTGCCGGTATGGGATAACGGAGGAGCCTCAGGGTGTTAGTAAGGATCGCATAAAGAGTACGACTCAAGCAGGTGGCTAATGACAGACCCCGCCACCCTCTCACAATGATGTATTACACCGGCTGATGGGACAGCATGCTGCGCTCCACAAACAGGTTTATAACGAGCTATAGCTGCAGATGATGAAATTTCCCCAACACATCAAACTTAATGATCAAGCAATTTTCTGAGTAATAGCCAAAGGGCCTAGAGCAATGCATTTATTAAGTAGTTAACTGACAAAGAGCCAAGACATTTTGGTCTGATTCATCTTCCAATACTTCTTTCATTAAAAGTCTGTTTACAACAGACAGCTGCTTTGTTGCATCACCAACCGCCGCTGTCGTTCACGTTAATGGAAATGCTGAAAACTCTCAATTTTGATTACTTTGTTGTTGCATATACTAAAGAAATACCAGCATGTCAAATTAGGGATACTAGCCAAGGCTCTACAGTGCGACCATTGAAGACTACTGTGTGTGACTATAAAAAAATATTTATGTGCGACTGACTTAATCAGCATATTTGTGTTTGTGCTGAGGGGAGCTTCAAAGGTTTCTACGTGTTTTTGCACCGTTGAGTAATGTATCACAGACATATCTCACAAATCCTTTCATAAACGAAGTGTAGAGAGAGTGTAAATAAGAGATTCAGTGCAGTGTAAAAGTTGATTATAATGGAACTTTGAGAGATTGCGATGAACTAAGATGAGTGACAGCTTTTTTTTTTTTATACTTAAGCAAGTTTGTAAATGAAATATTGATTTAATACAAGTCAAATAAAGAAGAAGTTAATATTAAGTGACTTACATAGTCTGACTATAACACTATTGCCTGATTGTGCTCTTTTTCTTCATCAAAAATAGCTTGAAACAAGTCAACTAAGCCGCTGCGCATCTCCATTTAAACTCAGCAGTGATTAATTTATGAATGAACGTGCATTTTTAAACAAATCTAGTGAGCTAATGATTCAATTTCCCATTCATAAAGAGAGTCACTTGGTTTATTCCCGAATGAATCAGCCGTTTGAATGAATCAAATGAATGATTCCGTAATAAAATCAGTGACTTGCTGCCACCTACTGGCAGTTTTAGTGTCATTTTTAAAGTATCTTTTCAGTTATTTAAATCACTTAATATTTCTGTATTCAAAATTTTATATTTAAAACATTTATCTCAACATGCGTTTATGAATTTGACCGCAATCATGCCACCTCTGAGTCTCATTAAACATGAAAATACACCTACAAGCCACTTTTGTGTTCTTCTGTGCCTCCTCTGTAGTACAAATTAATTTTATTAATACTGATTTCATTTGATTGGTAACTTCTGTAATTACTCTGTTTTAATTAGAAATTTTAAAAAGCTTAAAAAATATAAAAAAAAATGAAAGTTAGAAAAATGCCATTACAAAGGTAAAAACAAAATTCCCTGTAAATCACTTTATGGAATCAAATATCACCTCATAATGGGAAGGCAATTTTTTTAATCAGATTTTTTGATTGATTAGAAGGTGCTCCCGAAATTTTGACTGCGCTGCTAGCTAATATTACGTACATAACTAAATAATTACACTGCAGCAAGAAAACAAGGACACCTTAATATAAAGTGTATCAAATAATTCTTGTTAGATTAACAAAAGCATGTTAGATGAAGCTATGTGATTCTGAATACAGCAACTGTCAGTGTGAATATCCCATAAGTCTCTAGGAGGCTACAGCTGTACTTGTAGAAGAGCAGCATCACACAGGTGGTACAGTTTGCACTTCATTTACGCTCCTATTTAGGCAACCAAATTAGACACACTAAACCTGCTATTTTCTAAGCATTTTCATTGCTAAATGACAGGTTGTAAAGCATGTAACTACCAGAAACAATAACGTCAGCTGGAAAAAAACATGTCGACCGTTACCGAATTCAATCCATCTTTATTGAAATGGGTTTAGGAAGGCTTACATTTTCTACAGAGGAATAAAAAGCAGAGATAAGCAGGGCCGCCTTCTCTCTCAGAGGCATCTGCGGCATAAAACATCAAACACAGGCTGAAAATAAAGCACTCCGCTCCCTGCCAGTGTACAGAGCGCCCACCCAGTAGATATGAGAGAATTATGAGTGAGGAGATGGGATTCGGTGACAGTAACTCTTTAACGAGGTATATGGCTTGCCTGCGGATGCCGGACGAGGCCACGTGCTACCTGGCCAACCAGAGCGGCCGGTCGACATGCGTCTGCTCACCCAAAGGTTCTGCCTGCATCACTGTTATCAGTCTGCTCAGCTTGCCTCCGTTATGGATATGAGCATCTAATCCTGCTTTCTTCTGCTCGTCTGAATGGAGAAGCTGGTGAATAATAGCTATTAGTCTCCACAAGCAATCCCAGAAGACACAGCTGTTGCAGTAATTCCCACAACAAGACTTCCCACGCAAACACAGATCCATATGCTGTTCATTTTTCACAGCTTTTTGTTTTAGCTATAGATTTGTGCTTTGTAGAAAGTGTCCTATCAGCAGGTTATTGAAGAATGAATGGTGGAAAGTCACGTAAGAGGAGCCAATGCCTCAACTGTGACATGACTGAATATGACTGGTTATGATCGTCTGTGATTGGTTCATGCGATAAATCCCACATCTTGTGTTTGTGTGCATTCCATGTTCGTGAACAGTCTGAATGAACAATACATTGGTGTTAATGGAAAGACTAATTAAATGGCTGAAAACATGATCTGAGGGAGTTTTTAATAAGTAATCAGCTTGGTAAGATTTAAAGTAAATCATGTCTGACACCAATATTTATAGAGCATTGCTGACTGATGTGAAAAAATAAAAAAATAGTTAACTACTAAAGAGATTATCACGTTGTTTACAGTATATTATCACAGCTGTTAAAATGTAAATCATTTTTATGATTATTTTAATAGTTTAGGATTAAGTGTCTGAAACTGGTACAACGGTAAACACAGAATTAAAAGTTTTAAAGTGACCGTCCAAAAGCAAAAATGTTAAATTTGTTTTAAATAAATAATTAAATAAATACATACATAAATCAGGGTTTGTACAGATACTTTTCAAGCACTACTTTTTTGATTGTCAAGGACTTCAATGGTGTGATGTTTTCTACTGTTCAGGAAAAAAATCTGGGGAAAAATAAAAATAAAAAAAAACCAGGCAAAAAGATTTGCGAAACCGCTCTGAAATCCTGATTTGAGTCAAGTGATTCACACTCTGCGCTCCTAGGTTCCGATCTAAATCAAATGATTTGCGATTCATGCTCTGAAGTCCCGATCTGAATAATGATTCACAAACCATCATTTCAGATCAGGACTCGGAGCGCAGATCACGAATCATTCAATTCGCAGTATGATTCAAGAACCCGCTCTGAAGTTCTGATCTAAATCAAATGATCCGTGATACGTGAAGTTCTGATCTAAATCAAATGATTCGCGATACACGACTTGAGGTTCCAATCTAAATCAACTGATCTGCAATACATAAAGTTCCGATCTACGTCTAATGATTCGCAAGGGACTTTGCGGCGGACTTTTCAAGCACTACTTTTTGGATTTTCAAGACCATAAGTTAGACTTTTTTTAGGATCTCACTTATGGTTTGATGTTTCCTACAGTTTAAACTTAATTTTTTTTTTTTTTTGAGAAACCGCTCTGAAGTCCTGATCTGAATCAAATGATTTTCGATCGCGCTCCTAGGTTTCAATTTAAATCAAAAGATTCCGCGAACCCGCTTCGAAGTTCTGATCTAAATGAAATGATTCGCGATCCATGCTCTGAAATCCTGATCTGAATAATGATTCGTGAACCATCATTTTAGACCAGGACAGAGCGTGGAACTTGAATCATTCAATTCGCAGAATGATTCAAGAACCCGCTCTGAAGTTCTGATCTAAATCAAATGATCCCTGATACATGCTTCGAAGTCCTGATCTGAATCAATTGACTTATGATATGCAAAGTTCCGATCTAATTCAAATGATTCACGATACACGACTTGAGGTTCTGATTTAAATTAATTGAATTGCAACTTTCAAGCACTACTTTCTAGATTTTCAAGGCTTCAATCAGAGATCTCACTTATGGTTTGATGGTTTCTACTGTTTAAGAAAAAAAAAAAATAAATTCACCAAACCGCTCCGAAGTCCTGATCTGAATCAAATGATTTGCGATCCACGCTCCTAGGTTTTGATCTAAAGCAAAAGATTTGCGAACCCGCTCTGAAGTTCCAATCTAAATGAAATGATTCGCAATCCACACTCCGAAATCCAGATCAGAATAATGATTCACGAACCATCATTTCAGATCAGGACTCAAAGCGCAGATCGCAAATCATTCAGTTCGCAGAATGATTCAAGAACCCGCTCCGAAGTCCCAATCTGAATCAAATGATTCACAATACACAAAATTCTGATATAAACCAAATGATTTGCAATACGTGACTTGAGGTTCCGATCTAAATCAAATGATTCGCGACACGTGATTTGAAGGCCCGATCTAAATCAAATTATTTGTGATACACGATCCGATCGGAGCGCCTCGAAACATGATCACGTGAATGATTTTGCGACGCAATGGTTTTTAAAATCATTACAAACAATGACAAAATTCAAAAAATGAAAGGCTCTTTTATTTGATCTGGTTTTTGCTAGTCATGAGTTTGAATCAGAGTGGTTCCAGCTTAAATGACTCACTTAGTTGTTTTGGTTCATCTGTTCCTCTTCTTGCATCTTCAGCCATGTTTACACAACACTGTCAGTACTACTACTGGTTTAGCTTAATAGTTTTATGACATAAACTGAAACCAAAAAAAGTATGTTTTTTTTTATTGCATTAATTGTGTGTGAAAAGGTATTAAACACTTACTTCACATTGTCTTTCAATAATTCAAGCACTTTTCAAGTACCTCTTCAGGAATATTGTGATTTTTCAAGGGCTTTCCAGGCTTTAAATGTAAAAAGTCAAATTCAAGTACTTCAAGCACTTTAAGCACCTTGTACGAGCCCTGACATACATACATAGTCAAAAAATAAACTGAAAGTTGAAAGAAACAACAGTGTATTGAATGCTTGTGAGTGAGTTAAAGTGGTTTAGTGCCATTTCATCTTAAGCAGCTCAATTCCCCCCCTTTTTTTCCTTTTAAACATTTTTAATAACTCAAAGTATATATTCATATTTTTTCAAAAATAGGTTTTAAATTAAATAATCTAATCTATTCTGTCATGACGATTCCTTTCGGCGTTAATTTTTTTTATTGCTTACAAAATCAAAAACCTAATTTTGAGCCAGCAAGCTTGTTGATGAGATAAACATTACAATTCCCCCAATAACTGATGATACGAAACCAAAACACTGACATGGATAATTAGACGTCAAAACAATAAAGCGAAGGCAGTTTTTCTCCTAGTGACATAGTGGCATCGCAAGTGAGGGCTGATGCGTGAGCGTACAGTATCTGCAAGTACAAGTTGTATATATGTATGAGGGTGCGTGCATATGAAAGCGATTAGTCTATTCTTTTCAAGCTGACAAACCATGAAATAGAAGTAGCCCAATCTCATTTCCTTTGCATAATAGAGTTCGGGAAACGTTGAAACATGTAAGATAAATGATCTACTGCTGTGTTGAAAGCTCCTGGAGGCACGAGAGCTCCACTGTCTCCAAATCTGGTGAGGTCCCTCATTTCTGAACCGGCCAAACGCTGCACATTATTCGCATATGTGTTTCGTGTTATTGACTAGCTGTCTCGCTGTCCCTAGGACAGAGGTCAATGATTAGAAGACCACAGATGACATCCATCAAGACCAAATTTATCTAATAAATTAATATAATGAAATTAATATAATTAAAAACATCATAAAAAGGCTAGTCAAGCTCTTTTTCCCCCTACATGTTTCAAGTCTGCGACAAAAAAGCTTCAGGTTTAAGTATTTGCCATATAGATTACATACTAGACTATTTTGGACTATCATCTCAGTCCTTATAAAATCTGCTATTAACTAGAATACCTTGGGTTTACTATATAGGACACAAATAAAATATTCCTGGCAAACACATTCTGACAAACAAATATAACTTTAATTGGTTGTTAAAAAAAATTGCCACTCACACACAAAGTTCGAATCTGCAACCTCTCATTCTCAAATCAAAACCACACAGACCACAACATGTCATTATTTGAATGGTGGCTGACCTATAATGAATTTCTAGACTCGTGGAGCTTTAATTGAACCCAGGAAATGACCGACGGGTTGTTTTAGAAGCAGAAGGGTAAAATCTCCAGAGTTGTTGATATGTTGGAGCTGTGTAAAAGTAGTTCGTCTTTGCCTCGAGCCTCCAGGCCCCGCGGCGAATGTCAAGTCTACTTACACTGCGCGTCTGCACACTGACATGACAGCACCTCTAGAACGCTGACGGCTCACCTCGCTCATAGACTACGTGTGTTTTTTGAAAACTATGAATGTAGAGTCTGCTAATTTGCAGAAAGTAAACTCTGTTAGGCAGCAAGATGCTTGCTGGGTCAATAAAGTAAATGTTAGCTTGTTAAAGTGTGTTTTGGTTACAAAAACTGTAGTCATTATTTACAGTTTAAAGTGTTAGATTTCCCAAAAATTCTGTCATTAATTACTCGCCTTTATGCCATTTGAAACCGGAAAGACCTTCGTTCATCTTCAAAACACAAATTAAGATATTTTTAATGAAATCTGAGAGCTTGTGGAGTGCTGACCTTGCATAGACAGCAAAGCAACTGACACGTTCAAGGCCCAGAAAGGTATTAAAGACAGTCCATGTGACATCAGTGGTTTAACTGTAATTTTATGAAGCCATTAGAATAATTTTTGTGCACAAAGAAAACAAAAATAATTACTATTTATTCATAACATTACAGTTGAACTGCTAATTTCACATGGACTACTTTATTGATGTCCTTTGTAGCTTTTTGGGGCCTTGAACGTGGAAATTACATTCTGTCTAAGCAGGGTCAGAAAGCTCTTGGATTTCATCAAAAATATTTTAATATGTCTTTTGAAGTTGAATGAAGGTCTTACACGTTTAGAACGACTTGAGAATGAGTAATTAATCACAGAATTTTCATTTTTGGATAAACTAACCCTTTAAAGGTTAGTTTACCCAAAAGCAAATATGCTACATGCAAGCAGCTCATGATCCGCTGGTTTTAAGTGTCTCAGAGGAGCTTGTTCACACTAAATCACACTAAACTCCATCTCTGCATGTGCTTACATATTTTCAAACATTTTTGTGGACGGATCAATTCACTGGATTTGTAAGGAGATGCACTTGTAAAACTGTTTTCAAAAAAACTGAAGATTTAAAGCAAAATAAAAGCTTGAGGCTTTAACTCTTGCAAGAGAAGAATCAAAATAATGTTATTTAAAAAAAAAAAAAATATATATATATATATATATATATATTTTAAATAACATTATTTTAATTCTATATATATATATATATACTGTTAAAAAAAAAAAAAGTAAATTATATATATATACACATTTATATATATATATATATATATATATAGTAATAATCAGGGTTCCTTGGTTAACTTCAAATTCAATGACTTATCAAGGACTTTCCAGGTCCAATACCCACAAATTCAAGCACTTGGGGACACATTTCAAGTGAGAGCAAGGTTACATCATGTTACTGTGTAAGATACACTGTTACAAACGCAACTATGCAAAAAAACTACCATCACAGTAGTTTTGTGCGTGCATGAACATCATGGCACAACATACAACGCAAAGTACCTTACACAGGAAACACTTAACGTAATGCACAAATGCATGTAACTAACGTAAATCAAGCAAGCTAGTATGCAAAGGCCACAAAGTGTTGGCAAAATAACACATTATTGGACTGGAGGGAATAATATGGATTTTTTTCCCAGAAAACTTCTTGCACAAAATAAATTCAAACACTTTCAAGGACCTGTATCTATTTAGTTATTTTCAAAAACTTTCCAGGGCCTTTTTTTTTTCTTAATATTCACAAACTTTCAGGGATTTCAAGGACCCGTGGGAACCTTGAATAATAATAATATTATTATTTAGCTATTTTTATATATTGTAAAACACAACTGAAAAGTGTTACCACAACTAAAATGAAGTCTGAGTCCATTTCAAAATCCAGATACATGTCAGTGCATAGACTTGCAGCAAAATAAAAGTTTGAGGCTTTAACTCTTGCAAGAGAAGAAATCAAAATAGAGAAAAAAGTGACATGCATTATGAAATATTCATTTTTCATTTACATTTATTTTACAGTGCAGTTTTATTACAATAGTAATATATTACTGTCTTAGGAATAATAATAATAATAATAATAATAATAATAATAATTTATTTTTATTTGTATAAACATTTTTTTAATTGTTTGACTTTCTAAAACAACTAAAAATTATTACCACATTTAAAACAAGGTTTGAGTCCATTTTAAAGTCCAGGTACATGTCAATGCAAAGACTTCATACTCTGTTCAAATAGATTACTAAAAAGGAGCTGCACAATTCTGGATATATTAAAAATCATGACCTTTTTTTTTGTTTCAAATAGAGATCACGATTCTCCTATGATTCTGAATAAAAACAACAACATGTAATTTACTATAGGCTGAGACAAAATATTAATTGCCTCATTCTATTAAAAAAATGTTTTATTAATTTTAGGGCTGTCAAACAATTAATCGCGTACAAAATAGTTTGAGTTTGCCTAATATATGTGTGTGTACTGTGTGTAATTGTTATTTATATATAAATACAAGCACATTCATGTATATATTTAAGAAATATTAAATATATGTATTTATTATCATTTTTATAGAATTCATATTATATATAAATAAAATGACTATTTTGTACATAAATAACATTTTTCTTAAATGTATACATTAATTTGTGTGTATTTATACATACATAATAATTACACATACATATTAGGCAAACTCAAACTTTTATTTTGTATGCGATTAATCACAATTAGTCGTTTGACAGCCCTAATTAATTTGAATGCATTATTTTAAAAAATGTTTGAATAAATGATTCAATGACTCATAAATACTTCACTTTTCTATTACTGACTGAAACAGAATGTTTGAATGAATCTCTTGAATGAATGATTCCTAGTCGGGAAACAATGTAATCAACATTGTAATCAACAAACGTTGACTTTATCAAAGGTTTAATAGACCCAGACAAATCGTTGTCATTTAGAGATAAAATTGCGTTGATGTTTAATTAGAGGTCGCGACCTCCCCTGCTGAACAAAAAAAAACAAAACAATAGACACCATTGCAAAATTTGTAATGGTTTTACTGGTTAAATGTTAATTGGATACGTTGGTGGAAACTGTAATGGACCCTGTGGGTTTCTACTGGTAATTGGTCACCTTATATTGGTGGCTTGTTAAAACCACTAAATCCTAATGGAATAAGTCCCATAACACACTACAGAAAATTATTTTTTAATGGTTTTAATGGTTAAAAGTTCATGGTTTGTTATGTTTGTAATAGTATATGTAGTGGAAACCTTTAGAATTTCTGTTATGTTTCTTTTGTTTTTTTTTTTCAGCAGGGTTTTAACGATCATTTGTGCAGCTCTATTGTGGCTCTTAATTTTTTCCCCAAAGCACACCAGATTGATGCATTTAAAATATACAATATTTTCTTCCAAGGTCCATCCTTGTCTGTGGGAAGATTCTGTGGGGTCCAAAACAGCTAAATTGGACCCTAATAACTTTCAAAATAGTCTTTTTGGTCTTTTGTGTTCCATATAAAAAAGAAAATCATATAAGTTTGGAATTACATGAGGGTCAATTTTCATTTTTGGGTGAACTATCCCTTTAATGCTACAGCATAGAAATGCTGCTCCCAAAGTAACAAACCAAAATTGAACGATCTCAAGAGTCTCCCCTAGAAAATAAGCCCCAGTAGGCTGATGAAAGGCTATAAACGCCTCAGGTTTTACATCCATATTGCTCTGTCGCCATTTGAGACTCACCCCTGAGATGTGAAAGCATTTCAATGCCTGACACGTATGCGATGAAATACATTAAATGAATATCTTAACGGCCTTCCCAGTTTATTCCGTTTTCCATCGTTCAATAATATTTGTTTGCCGTTCCCCCTCTGGACGGGTTAGCTTAGTGAAACGGAGCTTGGTTTTTACTCCCTTTGATAAGTTAATAACAAACATGTAAACTTTATTTGAATTCCCTGTCACACGTAGCTAGCAGCTGCACGGCTGAAGGAGAGTTAATAGTGTTTGGTGAGCCCGTGGTTTGCCTCGTTCCAGCGGTCTCTGACTCCAATTTCCCGTGGCACGCACGTAAATACATACACAAACACCCAGGCGAGTGCGCTCGGTGGGGAGCTCTCAGACATTTGAACAGCATGCTAATGGTCTGTCATCTCCACAACTTAAATATTTAAACTGGATCTGCTGAGCCTGTGGAGCCTGCAGGGGCGATATGACATGAGGGAGTGGGCCACACATCGGCCTTGGTGCTTAGACTACACCAGCTTCCATAAATACAATGAACAAATCAATGAATAAATAAGCACACGTTAGGGTCGGGCAGTATAACGGTGTAAACAGCAGGATGCTAGAAATATCCACATGGATTATGAATGGGCAGGACTGTGTTACACTATTTACATGCTATTTGAGAGAAACATGGGATATGAAAATACAGAGTGGGATGTGTCCAAAAAAAAAAAAAAAAGGAGCTGAGATGAGTTGTTATGAGATGCTTGCATAGTTAATCACAAAAATGATTTACATTACTTAATTTAATGTACACTGGAGACCACACTGACTACCTAGAATTTAAAATTTAATTTAAACCTCTAAAAAAATATACATTACACACACACACACATTACATAAAATGAATAAGGAATATTTAAAATTCTGCACTGCGAAATATGATCATTTGTGACAATGACCAGCAGAAATAAGATTAAACTGAATTTAGATTTGTCTCATTTTTTAATTTGTAACATTGATTCTGCTGCTTTGGAATAATCTGGAATATTTTTAACAGTAAAACATCCTTTTATTTATTTAATCAAATTTTGGTGAAAAATTGCATGTCAGTAATTGCTCATTTAAAAAAAAAAAATTACAAATGCAAAATAGGAGCATTTTCATTAGTAGTCTTAGACCTTTACATTTACATTTAATTTTTTGGAAAAATATCTATATTTTGACATATGCAGTTACTCACACAGTGATGAAAGATTAAGTTTAAATAGGACCCTATTAAATCCGTGACATTTTTTCCCCAAATTCCATTTTATTTTTTAATTTTTTTTTTCTAAATTCTGTTACCCCATTTAAATTTTTCTGGTTTAATTTTTTTTTTTTTTTTTTTTTACTTCTTTTAATGGTTAAATTAAATAAAATATTTTTCAGAAAGCATGTCTGACTAATTGAAATCATGAAACTTAAAATTTAACAGCAATTTATTAAAAGCCCTATGAATTTTTTTTTTATTTTCTTCTCATTCAGTTTTATTTTTTTTTACCAATTCTAACTATTTGATTTTATATATATATATATATATATATATATACACACACACACACACATACATATGTATGTATATTATATATATATATATATATATATATATATACATACACACACATATATATTATATATATATATATATATATATATATATACACACACACATACATATGTATGTATATTTATATATATATATATATATATATATATATATACACACATACATATATATTTATTATATATATATATATATATATATATATATATATATATATATATACATACACACACATACATATATATTTATATATATATATATATATATATATATATATATATATATATATACACACACACACACACACACACATACATATGTATATATATATTATATATATATATATATATATATATATATATATATATATATATATATATATATATATATATATATATATATATATATATATATACATATATATATATATATATATATATATATATACATTTTTCTGGTAAATAAATTAATAGAATTTTGTAAAAACCAGTACATCAATAATACAATTTCTAATTTAAAAAATATATATATAGAAAATACTAAATAATTTTTTTTTTTTTTTTGCTAGTAGTCTTAGATTTTTACATTTACATTTAAAGGAATCGTTCATCCAAAAATGAAAATTCTGTCATTAACTTCTCACCTTCATGTCTTTCCAAACCCATAAGACCTTCGTTAGTCTTCAGAACATAAATTAAGATATTTCTGATGAAATCTGAGAGCTCTCTGACCTTCCATAGACACCAAGGGTCATACCACGTTCAAGGTCCAGAAAGGTACCAAGTACGTCGACAAAATAGTCCATGTGACATCAGTGGTTAAATTGTATTTTTATGAAGCTACTAGAACACATTCTGTTGCGCAAAAAAACTAAAAATAATTTTATTCAACAATACTTCTCCGCATCGCCCTAGTGTCAATTTAGAGAGTACCATGATGTACTTTTGGGTGAACTAGCCTTTTAATTTCCTGCAAAAATAAATATATTGTGATTTATGCAGTTATCAAGATATAAAACTATTCATACAACGATATAAGATTGATTGCACTGCCCACCCCTCGTACATATTCATCTTCATTCAAAGTGCTGCACAGCTATAACTTTCACCACTAACACGATGACGACAGAGGTGCACACTGTGCCGTAATCAATGCCTTAAATGTAAATGTAATCAAGCCAGGGATGGACAACAGGCAGGAGTTAAACCTAGATAAAATGCTCGGATGATTTCACGCTGCCGTCCCCATTTTAAAACGCAGCGTTTCGTAGCCAGCGACAGCAATCAAAATTCCAATCAGGTTGACGGAAATGAAAATGATTTGTGGATCGTCCTTCGCCTTGAACGTTCGAAGAAATCCCAAAAACACTTCTGCGATAATTTTCCTCTCTCTCCATCACCGAAGGAACGTGTCCACTCCTCTGCCAGCTGATAAAGCCTCTATTCCATTTTCAGACTCCGATAATACCAACAAGAAAGGATTCTCACAAACATCTGTCTGCATACGGTGAATTCCAATAGCTATTGCTGACATCCTAGTGGCATATAAATGCATTTTACAACATGCTTTAAAATGAAGGCTGTGCAAAGCTACACATTTTCAAGCAGCTTGAGGCACATTTGCCATTGAGTCACGATGCCAAGGATGGCTGAAGAACTCCATCTGCTGAGTACAAACACCAACCACTAAAAACTCTTCAATAGATTAACTGAAGGACATTCAACAAATGAATAGTTTTGTGCAATAAACGGTAATTAACAAAGAAAGGCCGACGGATTATGCTAAATAATAGGGACACTGCTCACAGCTGCCTATCTGAGAGCATCTGACAGTAACTGTTTTGAAATTTATTGTTGAAGGCAATGAATGTGATACAACAGCGGTGCTCTGATGAGTACTGAAGCTGTGCTGTAATGGTAGGGAGTTTAGAGAGCTCTCAGACAGGGTTTTACCATGCTGACAGTCTCTGTTCGCACACTAAAGCACAGCACGCCGGGTAAATTCCCTTGAGGAATTTAGTCTCCAAATTAACCCCCCTTAAAGAGCCACCTCTACAACAAAAATGAGATAAGCCAATAAAACAAAATTAATATATAAATAAATAAATAACAGGCAGTCAATTCTGTTAAAAGAAAACAGCAAAAGGATACAAAAAGACAGCAATAGCCAAAACAAACCATAAGAGGTTCTCACAGTGCTCACGAAATTGATTTTGAACTAAACGTGGCTAAGCTACAGGCTGGAGGGTGCCTTTGGACACTGGCAGTGGTATTAGTGATTACCCACTGGTGCTGTTGATTAATGGTGCTGTTCATAAGTTGGCATCTAATGATGGTCTCTCATTATTTACAGAGACACAATGCGGCTAATCAGAGTCCTCACGTGTTTCTAATTAGGGAAGACAATATTGATTTGAACCGATGGGCGATTTGTCAAGACTTTCAATGCAAAGAAAGCAAGTCAATAATTGGTAATTCTCATTGGGAATTCATGACTGCTCTTCTGCATAACATCACATCAGAGTTATTATTGCTAAAACAAAATATGTAAAATCTTAGAAACATTTTTGCTAGCTGAAATGAGCTAAAATAAAATACAGAGTGTCTATTTACTAGGGATGTGCGGGTCTAGTCGATTAAACGGTACAGCTCCTACTAGTCAACACTAAAAACAATAGTCGACCACACCACCGAAAAACACATGATTTTATCATTGAAATTGCCATAACTTTAACGTTACATTTAAAACATTTTAAATAAGTTCAAATTAAAAGTTAATAATAATAATAATAATACATTATTTTTAAAAGTGCATCTGGGCGAAAACTACGTTTTTTTACCTCAGACCTCGCATGCCCTTATAGAGACCTCATGACCACGCAAAAGACTAAGGTGTGGGATAATTTTGAATTAGAAGGAATCGGAAAAGTTGTGTGTAAGCGGTGTAATATCAAATTGGCTTACAATAACTCTACTGGAGCGATGCATAACAGGCACGTCGTAGGCGTTAGCTTACAGGCTAGCCAAAGGCATTCACTACAACCTGCCGCCACTGCGGTCCCGTCCCCGCCATCTATTCCTCTAAACGAACACCCACTTCGGTGGTGGTGTGGGATGTCCAGGCGCTTTCTAAAAACTCTATCGGCCTCTGCGTGCCTGTGACTTCAGTTCCTGCCGAGCCCCTTTTTTCGTAGTTCACCAGATCACGTTGACAATTTACTGAAGAAAAACGCATAATCTTGAGTATGTAAAACGGGTATTGTTGCATTGTTTGGTTTTTAAACGACATAGCCTGCATGACGCAAGATTTTAAAAGCTGTTTTAATGCTATTCCTTGATAAACATTTCTGTTGTTTTTGACTTGCGTTTTAATATGTTGTCTAACTTTATATGAAGATGAATAATTCTGTCAGGCTATTAATTGATTTTAGATTGTTCTGTATTTCCCAGCTGGTTTGTATAAATGAGCTATGCAGTGGCTGACGTTGAGTGTATGATGCTCTTTTGTTTTCTTTTTAACGATCGCCTAAAATGAAATGATGATAATACAAGGCAAGCGGAAATTCATTGAGGGATTTGACAGTGTGATTTATAGATAAGTATTTCAAATGTAGGCTATTATATACATGCACATACATGGGTTTTTTTCTTACCATCTTTTGGGGTGTTTTATGTTATATGTTTTTTAATGTCCCAATCTCCCTAAAGCCTTCTACAGTGCATGATTTTAGCAATCCTATAAGATCATTGCTGATCACACTGTGACATAGATCCAATAAACTTGGGTACGTCATGATGACACCTATTGACTCGAAGGCTAAGACACACGTTACTGTAGAATAATACTTTAGAAGAATAGAACGTCATCTGCATGTGCTAGCGGTAAAAAAAAAGAGCAAAAAAGTCGCACTTTGGCAACTAGTTTTTGTGTGTGCTGAAAAAAAGAGGAAGGAATAAGAGCTTGAGGTAAGCAGTTTCAAGTTTTAGCGCCATGTCACATTGATTTCGTGTGGCATTCTTATTGGCTAGTCAGTAAACGTGGATCCTGGCAGCAAACACACAGTGCAATGATAAGGCAGAATTTCTGACACTGCCAGAAAATTAACGTAGGCTATCTTTGGTCGCAAGACCGTGACAATGGCCATCTTTGAACCTTTCTCACTGTATGACATAGGACCACAGAACAGGAGCCACGATCACAAAAATCGTGGGACAGCCAAAAATCGTGCAATGTGTTTCGGGCTTAAAACTTTGCTGGCTTGTTTAGAATCATCTGTCACATGTGCTCATCAGGTTCCATGAAGTTTTGAGTTTTCGTTTAGGCTTTATGGGCGTTTGGGTATATTTGGACAGATTTTTTTTCTGAACAACCCTGATATAGCTTCCCAAGTAAGTAGTTTTTTTACATTTTCTCAATCATTCAACAAACTGTTTGACTGACAGCAATGGTTGTGAGTTTGACGAAGATAGATAGTTAATTTAGTTCAAAAGTTGGTAGCTTTAGTAAAATCGGCCCTGCCCTATTTGAACATTTTGCCGTCCCTTTGCGACAAAGGTTTGGTTACGATCGGGCGAAAAACATAGGACCTACTAGCAAAAGTAGGTTTTTCAAATTTCAGGTAATGGACGAATCCAAGGCGTATTTAGTCCGGCGTTAGCCAAGGATTCCAACGACAAAAGACATTTGAGCCTGCAATGAGCCATTTAGGATTTATGAGCGATTTTGTACTTTTGATTGCTGTAACGGCCCCCGTCAGGCGGACTGGGGTGAACCTTGGTGACGTTTAAGATGGTGTGAGTACTACCATCCTACCAAGTTTCAAGTCTCTATGACTTACGCCCAATCAGTTTTACACAGAGATTGCTGATCCTTGGCCATTTTAACAATTACAACGGGGTTTCAGCGTTATGCATATGGACCCCTAACTATAAACGCATATAAATGATGTTAAAATAACAATTACTTAATTATGGAAATTATACAGAAAATGTCTTCTGAGGAAGAAAAACACAGAAATTAAACAATGTGCTTGTCGCTCTTTTCCACGCAATTACAATGGGCACTAAATCTTCATTTAAAAACATTTGCAAAAGCATCATTAAAGGATGATAAAAGGATATTTCGCATTGTTTTATGATACTTTTATGGCACTTTTTAAAGCTTTAAAGCCTCGGTTTACATTTATGGCAACTGCATGGAAAAGAAAGCCCAGCATGTTTAGTTCATCCCTTTTAAGATACCTGGACATCCTGTAAGTTTCACTTACCACAAGGTCAGGGTCCTGCATGAGACTGAGGATGACCTCATAAAGCAGGGGCCTCAGCTCTGGCTTGAACTTCACAGAGATCCATTGTCCAATCAGCCAGATCACCCGCCTTCTGATCAACTTGTACCTAAAAAACAAAATAATCCATTTCTGCATTGTCCTGTTGATGGCTTAAAATACTTTAAAAAGCTTCTTTCATCAGAGAAGGAAATGTTCCAAATTGCAGGTGCAAGACACAATAGAGAGATGATGTCCATTGTCTTTCACTTTTCGAATCTTGTATTCAGCACACCTTAAACTTCTCATTTCCATGCATAGTGCACAACTTAAAAGTTTCTGTTTTCACAGGAGAAAATTTTTTACAAAAGGTTAGGATTCAAAAGGAGAAAAACTTTTCTCTGCAGCAACTTTATATCTAAAAAAAAAAAGAAAAAAAGAAAAATAAAACC